>NW_027136218.1:0-75446 GCF_039906515.1 Pseudorca crassidens | reverse complement strand
TTTCAAGTCCTCTTGGCAGCCTTACTTCAGTATATTTTTGGACGATAGCTGTCATTTATAACTCTGCAGGTTTGTGAATTACAGTGCCCCTGAGCTCCTTTCTTCAACTCGCTTTCTTTTGAGCTGGCCGCAACACCGCAGGATGGCTTCAGGCCCTAATCTGGTTCCGGCACGGCACGCTGAGCCTTTGGTTAATTCCTCTTCCTGGTGGGAAATGAGAGTTAAATTTGCCCGTCCAGACACCTCCAGCTAGTCTCTCATTGGTTCTCGCTATTCCTGTTCATCTTCCGCAGAAATTGCAAACTGGGCCAAACAGGAGGTTAAAGGGACTGACTCTCCAAGTCGGGAGGGTGTTAGTAAAGCGTCTGGAATGTTGCACCCGAGTACCAGGGTACGAAAACTGAGACATATTTGAACACGTCTCCTGATCACATGGTTGATCATACTCTAGGTTCCACATGCATGTTTTAGCTGAAGGAAGAATACCTTAAACCTGGGTAATTGAAACCCGTGGAATGGGTACCATGCAATATGACTTCAAAGGGTCTTCATTTGCTCACCGAACCTCTCCAATCCTATCACTGCTGCGTTTATACCCCTGTACACATGCTTGATTCTCTTTCGGAGACATAGCAATCCATAGGTTTTAAGATACTTACTAGTCAGGTACATTCTTAGGCGTTTAATATGCGGTGTTGAGTCCATTTCGTTGAGCAAGGAGTAGCTCTTGTCTATTCCATATTTGGCTTAAGGAACTTTATCTGTGCTCATTTCAATCTCTGGTTTTATGCAGCACCCCAACTCACCTTTCCCCTTAAGCAAGCATAAGTTGGTTTTCTAAATTTGAGACCCTGTTCTGTTCTGTAATTCAGTTCCTGTGGAGCCAAGTTTACATTCCGTGTATTACTGATATCTTATGATGTTTCTTTTTCTGTGTGACTTATTTCAGTTAGAATCATCATACCTGAATCCACTCATTGTGCTGCTAAGGGCCTGATGACATAGATTTCATTGCTGAGTGATATTGCTTTGTAAGTAAATACCACAACTTCTTTATCCATTTTTCACTTTCTGCGATGTTGAACTTGTACTGTAAACGAGGTTCTTGTAAACAGAGGCGTCCCAATGTTTGGGGTGGCTGTGTCTTTGATTTTAATTTCCCTAATCTATAGGACCATAAGTGGAAGTGCCCTAGGCTCTGTTGCTTTGTTTTTTAGATGTTTCAGGAAACACCATACACTTCTCCCGAGTGTCTGTTGGCAATTTACATCCCGCCCATCAGCATAACAAGGCTCCCAGTTCTCCATGGCCTGTCCTGCCTTTCTGGATTTTACACTTTTTTCAGATGGCCCTTTTGACCGGGGGGAAGTGAGACTTCATTGTAGTGCAGATTTCCTTTGCAAGTTTGCTTGGTTGGCCAAAAAGGGCGTATGCCTTTTTTCCTGAATATATTCAGGAAAAAACGCATACGCCCTTTTTGGCCAAGTGCATCATTGTGGACGTTCTGCCTCTTTTCCTATGCTTTCAATGCAATTCCAGTCTACCTCCTGAAATCGGTTTCCTGCAATTCTGCCCCGCTTTCAAGTCCTCTTGGCAGCCTTACTTCAGTATATTTTTGGACGATTGCTGTCATTTATAACTCTGCAGGTTTGTGAATTACAGTGCCCCTGAGCTCCTTTCTTCAACTCGCTTTCTTTTGAGCTGGCCGCAACACCGCAGGATGGCTTCAGGCCCTAATCTGGTTCCGGCACGGCACGCTGAGCCTTTGGTTAATTCCTCTTCCTGGTGGGAAATGAGAGTTAAATTTGCCCGTCCAGACACATCCAGCTAGTCTCTCATTGGTTCTCGCTATTCCTGTTCATCTTCCGCAGAAATTGCAAACTGGGCCAAACAGGAGGTTAAAGGGACTGACTCTCCAAGTCGGGAGGGTGTTAGTAAAGCATCTGGAATGTTGCACCCGAGTACCAGGGTACGAAAACTGAGACATATTTGAACACGTCTCCCGATCACATGGTTGATCAGACTCTAGGTTCCACATGCATGTTTTAGCTGAAGGAAGAATACCTTAAACCTGGGTAGTTGAAACCCGTGGAATGGGTACCATGCAATATGACTTCAAAGGGTCTTCATTTGCTCACCGAACCTCTCCAATCCTATCACTGCTGCGTTTATGCCCCTGTACACATGCTTGATTCTCTTTCGGAGACATAGCAATCCATAGGTTTTAAGATACTTACTAGTCAGGTACATTCTTAGGCATTTAATATGCGGTGTTGAGTCCATTTCGTTGAGCAAGGAGTAGCTCTTGTCTATTCCATATTTGGCTTAAGGAACTTTATCTGTGTTCATTTCAATCTCTGGTTTTATGCAGCACCCCAACTCACCTTTCCCCTTAAGCAAGCATAAGTTGGTTTTCCAAATTTGAGACCCTGTTCTGTTCTGTAATTCAGTTCCTGTGTAGCCAAGTTTACATTCCGTGTATTACTGATATCTTATGATGTGTCTTTTTCTGTGTGACTTATTTCAGTTAGAATCATCATACCTGAATCCACTCATTGTGCTGCTAAGGGCCTGATGACATAGATTTCATTGCTGAGTGATATTGCTTTGTAAGTAAATACCACAACTTCTTTATCCATTTTTCACTTTCTGCGATGTTGAACTTGTACTGTAAACGAGGTTCTTGTAAACAGAGGCGTCCCAAACTTTGGGGTGGCTGTGTCTTTTTGATTTTAATTTCCCTAAGCTATAGGACCATAAGTGGAAGTGCCCTAGGCTCTGTTGCTTTGTTTTGTAGATGTTTCAGGAAACACCATACACTTCTCCCGAGTGTCTGCTGGCAATTACATCCCGCCCATCAGCATAACAAGGCTCCCAGTTCTCCATGGCCTGTCCTGCCTTTCTGGATTTTACACTTTTTTCAGATGGCCCTTTTGACCGGGGGGAAGTGAGACTTCATTGTAGTGCAGATTTCCTTTGCAAGCTTGCTTGGTTGGCCAAAAAGGGCGTATGCGTTTTTTCCTGAATATATTCAGGAAAAAACGCATACGCCCTTTTTGGCCAAGTGCATCATTGTGGACGTTCTGCCTCTTTTCCTATGCTTTCAATGCAATTCCAGTCTACCTCCTGAAATCGGTTTCCTGCAATTCTGCCCCGCTTTCAAGTCCTCTTGGCAGCCTTACTTCAGTATATTTTTGGACGATAGCTGTCATTTATAACTCTGCAGGTTTGTGAATTACAGTGCCCCTGAGCTCCTTTCTTCAACTCGCTTTCTTTTGAGCTGGCCGCAACACCGCAGGATGGCTTCAGGCCCTAATCTGGTTCCGGCACGGCATGATGAGCCTTTGGTTAATTCCTCTTCCTGGTGGGAAATGAGAGTTAAATTTGCCCGTCCAGACACCTCCAGCTAGTCTCTCATTGGTTCTCGCTATTCCTGTTCATCTTCCGCAGAAATTGCAAACTGGGCCAAACAGGAGGTTAAAGGGACTGACTCTCCAAGTCGGGAGGGTGTTAGTAAAGCGTCTGGAATGTTGCACCCGAGTACCAGGGTACGAAAACTGAGACATATTTGAACACGTCTCCCGATCACATGGTTGATCATACTCTAGGTTCCACATGCATGTTTTAGCTGAAGGAAGAATACCTTAAACCTGGGTAGTTGAAACCCGTGGAATGGGTACCATGCAATATGACTTCAAAGGGTCTTCATTTGCTCACCGAACCTCTCCAATCCTATCACTGCTGCATTTATGCCCCTGTACACATGCTTGATTCTCTTTTGGAGACATAGCAATCCATAGGTTTTAAGATACTTACTAGTCAGGTACATTCTTAGGCGTTTAATATGCGGTGTTGAGTCCATTTCGTTGAGCAAGAGGTAGCTCTTGTCTATTCCATATTTGGCTTAAGGAACTTTATCTGTGCTCATTTCAATCTCTGGTTTTATGCAGCACCCCAACTCACCTTTACCCTTAAGAAAGCATAAGTTGGTTTTCTAAATTTGAGACCCTGTTCTGTTCTGTAATTCAGTTCCTGTGTAGCCAAGTTTACATTCCGTGTATTACTGATATCTTATGATGTTTCTTTTTCTGTGTGACTTATTTCAGTTAGAATCATCATACCTGAATCCACTCATTGTGCTGCTAAGGGCCTGATGACATAGATTTCATTGCTGAGTGATATTGCTTTGTAAGTAAATACCACAACTTCTTTATCCATTTTTCACTTTCTGCGATGTTGAACTTGTACTGTAAACGAGGTTCTTGTAAACAGAGGCGTCCCAAACTTTGGGGTGGCTGTGTCTTTTTGATTTTAATTTCCCTAAGCTATAGGACCATAAGTGGAAGTGCCCTAGGCTCTGTTGCTTTGTTTTGTAGATGTTTCAGGAAACACCATACACTTCTCCCGAGTGTCTGCTGGCAATTTACATCCCGCCCATCAGCATAACAAGGCTCCCAGTTCTCCATGGCCTGTCCTGCCTTTCTGGATTTTACACTTTTTTCAGATGGCCCTTTTGACCGGGGGGAAGTGAGACTTCATTGTAGTGCAGATTTCCTTTGCAAGCTTGCTTGGTTGGCCAAAAAGGGCGTATGCGTTTTTTCCTGAATATATTCAGGAAAAAACGCATACGCCCTTTTTGGCCAAGTGCATCATTGTGGACGTTCTGCCTCTTTTCCTATGCTTTCAATGCAATTCCAGTCTACCTCCTGAAATCGGTTTCCTGCAATTCTGCCCCGCTTTCAAGTCCTCTTGGCAGCCTTACTTCAGTATATTTTTGGACGATAGCTGTCATTTATAACTCTGCAGGTTTGTGAATTACAGTGCCCCTGAGCTCCTTTCTTCAACTCGCTTTCTTTTGAGCTGGCCGCAACACCGCAGGATGGCTTCAGGCCCTAATCTGGTTCCGGCACGGCATGATGAGCCTTTGGTTAATTCCTCTTCCTGGTGGGAAATGAGAGTTAAATTTGCCCGTCCAGACACCTCCAGCTAGTCTCTCATTGGTTCTCGCTATTCCTGTTCATCTTCCGCAGAAATTGCAAACTGGGCCAAACAGGAGGTTAAAGGGACTGACTCTCCAAGTCGGGAGGGTGTTAGTAAAGCGTCTGGAATGTTGCACCCGAGTACCAGGGTACGAAAACTGAGACATATTTGAACACGTCTCCCGATCACATGGTTGATCATACTCTAGGTTCCACATGCATGTTTTAGCTGAAGGAAGAATACCTTAAACCTGGGTAGTTGAAACCCGTGGAATGGGTACCATGCAATATGACTTCAAAGGGTCTTCATTTGCTCACCGAACCTCTCCAATCCTATCACTGCTGCGTTTATACCCCTGTACACATGCTTGATTCTCTTTCGGAGACATAGCAATCCATAGGTTTTAAGATACTTACTAGTCAGGTACATTCTTAGGCGTTTAATATGCGGTGTTGAGTCCATTTCGTTGAGCAAGGAGTAGCTCTTGTCTATTCCATATTTGGCTTAAGGAACTTTATCTGTGCTCATTTCAATCTCTGGTTTTATGCAGCACCCCAACTCACCTTTACCCTTAAGCAAGCATAAGTTGGTTTTCTAAATTTGAGACCCTGTTCTGTTCTGTAATTCAGTTCCTGTGGAGCCAAGTTTACATTCCGTGTATTACTGATATCTTATGATGTTTCTTTTTCTGTGTGACTTATTTCAGTTAGAATCATCATACCTGAATCCACTCATTGTGCTGCTAAGGGCCTGATGACATAGATTTCATTGCTGAGTGATATTGCTTTGTAAGTAAATACCACAACTTCTTTATCCATTTTTCACTTTCTGCGATGTTGAACTTGTACTGTAAACGAGGTTCTTGTAAACAGAGGCGTCCCAATGTTTGGGGTGGCTGTGTCTTTTTGATTTTAATTTCCCTAATCTATAGGACCATAAGTGGAAGTGCCCTAGGCTCTGTTGCTTTGTTTTTTAGATGTTTCAGGAAACACCATACACTTCTCCCGAGTGTCTGTTGGCAATTTACATCCCGCCCATCAGCATAACAAGGCTCCCAGTTCTCCATGGCCTGTCCTGCCTTTCTGGATTTTACACTTTTTTCAGATGGCCCTTTTGACCGGGGGGAAGTGAGACTTCATTGTAGTGCAGATTTCCTTTGCAAGTTTGCTTGGTTGGCCAAAAAGGGCGTATGCCTTTTTTCCTGAATATATTCAGGAAAAAACGCATACGCCCTTTTTGGCCAAGTGCATCATTGTGGACGTTCTGCCTCTTTTCCTATGCTTTCAATGCAATTCCAGTCTACCTCCTGAAATCGGTTTCCTGCAATTCTGCCCCGCTTTCAAGTCCTCTTGGCAGCCTTACTTCAGTATATTTTTGGACGATTGCTGTCATTTATAACTCTGCAGGTTTGTGAATTACAGTGCCCCTGAGCTCCTTTCTTCAACTCGCTTTCTTTTGAGCTGGCCGCAACACCGCAGGATGGCTTCAGGCCCTAATCTGGTTCCGGCACGGCACGCTGAGCCTTTGGTTAATTCCTCTTCCTGGTGGGAAATGAGAGTTAAATTTGCCCGTCCAGACACATCCAGCTAGTCTCTCATTGGTTCTCGCTATTCCTGTTCATCTTCCGCAGAAATTGCAAACTGGGCCAAACAGGAGGTTAAAGGGACTGACTCTCCAAGTCGGGAGGGTGTTAGTAAAGCATCTGGAATGTTGCACCCGAGTACCAGGGTACGAAAACTGAGACATATTTGAACACGTCTCCCGATCACATGGTTGATCATACTCTAGGTTCCACATGCATGTTTTAGCTGAAGGAAGAATACCTTAAACCTGGGTAGTTGAAACCCGTGGAATGGGTACCATGCAATATGACTTCAAAGGGTCTTCATTTGCTCACCGAACCTCTCCAATCCTATCACTGCTGCGTTTATGCCCCTGTACACATGCTTGATTCTCTTTCGGAGACATAGCAATCCATAGGTTTTAAGATACTTACTAGTCAGGTACATTCTTAGGCATTTAATATGCGGTGTTGAGTCCATTTCGTTGAGCAAGGAGTAGCTCTTGTCTATTCCATATTTGGCTTAAGGAAATTTATCTGTGTTCATTTCAATCTCTGGTTTTATGCAGCACCCCAACTCACCTTTCCCCTTAAGCAAGCATAAGTTGGTTTTCCAAATTTGAGACCCTGTTCTGTTCTGTAATTCAGTTCCTGTGTAGCCAAGTTTACATTCCGTGTATTACTGATATCTTATGATGTTTCTTTTTCTGTGTGACTTATTTCAGTTAGAATCATCATACCTGAATCCACTCATTGTGCTGCTAAGGGCCTGATGACATAGATTTCATTGCTGAGTGATATTGCTTTGTAAGTAAATACCACAACTTCTTTATCCATTTTTCACTTTCTGCGATGTTGAACTTGTACTGTAAACGAGGTTCTTGTAAACAGAGGCGTCCCAATGTTTGGGGTGGCTGTGTCTTTTTGATTTTAATTTCCCTAAGCTATAGGACCATAAGTGGAAGTGCCCTAGGCTCTGTTGCTTTGTTTTTTAGATGTTTCAGGAAACACCATACACTTCTCCCGAGTGTCTGTTGGCAATTTACATCCCGCCCATCAGCATAACAAGGCTCCCAGTTCTCCATGGCCTGTCCTGCCTTTCTGGATTTTACACTTTTTTCAGATGGCCCTTTTGACCGGGGGGAAGTGAGACTTCATTGTAGTGCAGATTTCCTTTGCAAGCTTGCTTGGTTGGCCAAAAAGGGCGTATGCGTTTTTTCCTGAATATATTCAGGAAAAAACGCATACGCGCTTTTTGGCCAAGTGCATCATTGTGGACGTTCTGCCTCTTTTCCTATGCTTTCAATGCAATTCCAGTCTGCCTCCTGAAATCGGTTTCCTGTAATTCTGCCCCGCTTTCAAGTCCTCTTGGCAGCCTTACTTCAGTATATTTTTGGACGATAGCTGTCATTTATAACTCTGCAGGTTTGTGAATTACAGTGCCCCTGAGCTCCTTTCTTCAACTCGCTTTCTTTTGAGCTGGCCGCAACACCGCAGGATGGCTTCAGGCCCTAATCTGGTTCCGGCACGGCATGCTGAGCCTTTGGTTAATTCCTCTTCCTGGTGGGAAATGAGAGTTAAATTTGCCCGTCCAGACACCTCCAGCTAGTCTCTCATTGGTTCTCGCTATTCCTGTTCATCTTCCGCAGAAATTGCAAACTGGGCCAAACAGGAGGTTAAAGGGACTGACTCTCCAAGTCGGGAGGGTGTTAGTAAAGCATCTGGAATGTTGCACCCGAGTACCAGGGTACGAAAACTGAGACATATTTGAACACGTCTCCCGATCACATGGTTGATCATACTCTAGGTTCCACATGCATGTTTTAGCTGAAGGAAGAATACCTTAAACCTGGGTAGTTGAAACCCGTGGAATGGGTACCATGCAATATGACTTCAAAGGGTCTTCATTTGCTCACCGAACCTCTCCAATCCTATCACTGCTGCGTTTATGCCCCTGTACACATGCTTGATTCTCTTTCGGAGACATAGCAATCCATAGGTTTTAAGATACTTACTAGTCAGGTACATTCTTAGGCATTTAATATGCGGTGTTGAGTCCATTTCGTTGAGCAAGGAGTAGCTCTTGTCTATTCCATATTTGGCTTAAGGAACTTTATCTGTGCTCATTTCAATCTATGGTTTTATGCAGCACCCCAACTCACCTTTACCCTTAAGCAAGCATAAGTTGGTTTTCTAAATTTGAGACCCTGTTCTGTTCTGTAATTCAGTTCCTGTGTAGCCAAGTTTACATTCCGTGTATTACTGATATCTTATGATGTTTCTTTTTCTGTGTGACTTATTTCAGTTAGAATCATCATACCTGAATCCACTCATTGTGCTGCTAAGGGCCTGATGACATAGATTTCATTGCTGAGTGATATTGCTTTGTAAGTAAATACCACAACTTCTTTATCCATTTTTCACTTTCTGCGATGTTGAACTTGTACTGTAAACGAGGTTCTTGTAAACAGAGGCGTCCCAAACTTTGGGGTGGCTGTGTCTTTTTGATTTTAATTTCCCTAAGCTATAGGACCATAAGTGGAAGTGCCCTAGGCTCTGTTGCTTTGTTTTGTAGATGTTTCAGGAAACACCATACACTTCTCCCGAGTGTCTGCTGGCAATTTACATCCCGCCCATCAGCATAACAAGGCTCCCAGTTCTCCATGGCCTGTCCTGCCTTTCTGGATTTTACACTTTTTTCAGATGGCCCTTTTGACCGGGGGGAAGTGAGACTTCATTGTAGTGCAGATTTCCTTTGCAAGCTTGCTTGGTTGGCCAAAAAGGGCGTATGCGTTTTTTCCTGAATATATTCAGGAAAAAACGCATACGCCCTTTTTGGCCAAGTGCATCATTGTGGACGTTCTGCCTCTTTTCCTATGCTTTCAATGCAATTCCAGTCTACCTCCTGAAATCGGTTTCCTGCAATTCTGCCCCGCTTTCAAGTCCTCTTGGCAGCCTTACTTCAGTATATTTTTGGACGATAGCTGTCATTTATAACTCTGCAGGTTTGTGAATTACAGTGCCCCTGAGCTCCTTTCTTCAACTCGCTTTCTTTTGAGCTGGCCGCAACACCGCAGGATGGCTTCAGGCCCTAATCTGGTTCCGGCACGGCATGCTGAGCCTTTGGTTAATTCCTCTTCCTGGTGGGAAATGAGAGTTAAATTTGCCCGTCCAGACACCTCCAGCTAGTCTCTCATTGGTTCTCGCTATTCCTGTTCATCTTCCGCAGAAATTGCAAACTGGGCCAAACAGGAGGTTAAAGGGACTGACTCTCCAAGTCGGGAGGGTGTTAGTAAAGCGTCTGGAATGTTGCACCCGAGTACCAGGGTACGAAAACTGAGACATATTTGAACACGTCTCCCGATCACATGGTTGATCATACTCTAGGTTCCACATGCATGTTTTAGCTGAAGGAAGAATACCTTAAACCTGGGTAGTTGAAACCCGTGGAATGGGTACCATGCAATATGACTTCAAAGGGTCTTCATTTGCTCACCGAACCTCTCCAATCCTATCACTGCTGCGTTTATGCCCCTGTACACATGCTTGATTCTCTTTCGGAGACATAGCAATCCATAGGTTTTAAGATACTTACTAGTCAGGTACATTCTTAGGCATTTAATATGCGGTGTTGAGTCCATTTCGTTGAGCAAGGAGTAGCTCTTGTCTATTCCATATTTGGCTTAAGGAACTTTATCTGTGCTCATTTCAATCTATGGTTTTATGCAGCACCCCAACTCACCTTTACCCTTAAGCAAGCATAAGTTGGTTTTCTAAATTTGAGACCCTGTTCTGTTCTGTAATTCAGTTCCTGTGTAGCCAAGTTTACATTCCGTGTATTACTGATATCTTATGATGTTTCTTTTTCTGTGTGACTTATTTCAGTTAGAATCATCATACCTGAATCCACTCATTGTGCTGCTAAGGGCCTGATGACATAGATTTCATTGCTGAGTGATATTGCTTTGTAAGTAAATACCACAACTTCTTTATCCATTTTTCACTTTCTGCGATGTTGAACTTGTACTGTAAACGAGGTTCTTGTAAACAGAGGCGTCCCAAACTTTGGGGTGGCTGTGTCTTTTTGATTTTAATTTCCCTAAGCTATAGGACCATAAGTGGAAGTGCCCTAGGCTCTGTTGCTTTGTTTTTTAGATGTTTCAGGAAACACCATACACTTCTCCCGAGTGTCTGTTGGCAATTTACATCCCGCCCATCAGCATAACAAGGCTCCCAGTTCTCCATGGCCTGTCCTGACTTTCTGGATTTTACACTTTTTTCAGATGGCCCTTTTGACCGGGGGGAAGTGAGACTTCATTGTAGTGCAGATTTCCTTTGCAAGCTTGCTTGGTTGGCCAAAAAGGGCGTATGCGTTTTTTCCTGAATATATTCAGGAAAAAACGCATACGCCCTTTTTGGCCAAGTGCATCATTGTGGACGTTCTGCCTCTTTTCCTATGCTTTCAATGCAATTCCAGTCTACCTCCTGAAATCGGTTTCCTGCAATTCTGCCCCGCTTTCAAGTCCTCTTGGCAGCCTTACTTCAGTATATTTTTGGACGATAGCTGTCATTTATAACTCTGCAGGTTTGTGAATTACAGTGCCCCTGAGCTCCTTTCTTCAACTCGCTTTCTTTTGAGCTGGCCGCAACACCGCAGGATGGCTTCAGGCCCTAATCTGGTTCCGGCACGGCACGCTGAGCCTTTGGTTAATTCCTCTTCCTGGTGGGAAATGAGAGTTAAATTTGCCCGTCCAGACACCTCCAGCTAGTCTCTCATTGGTTCTCGCTATTCCTGTTCATCTTCCGCAGAAATTGCAAACTGGGCCAAACAGGAGGTTAAAGGGACTGACTCTCCAAGTTGGGAGGGTGTTAGTAAAGCGTCTGGAATGTTGCACCCGAGTACCAGGGTACGAAAACTGAGACATATTTGAACACGTCTCCTGATCACATGGTTGATCATACTCTAGGTTCCACATGCATGTTTTAGCTGAAGGAAGAATACCTTAAACCTGGGTAGTTGAAACCCGTGGAATGGGTACCATGCAATATGACTTCAAAGGGTCTTCATTTGCTCACCGAACCTCTCCAATCCTATCACTGCTGCGTTTATACCCCTGTACACATGCTTGATTCTCTTTCGGAGACATAGCAATCCATAGGTTTTAAGATACTTACTAGTCAGGTACATTCTTAGGCGTTTAATATGCGGTGTTGAGTCCATTTCGTTGAGCAAGGAGTAGCTCTTGTCTATTCCATATTTGGCTTAAGGAACTTTATCTGTGCTCATTTCAATCTCTGGTTTTATGCAGCACCCCAACTCACCTTTACCCTTAAGCAAGCATAAGTTGGTTTTCTAAATTTGAGACCCTGTTCTGTTCTGTAATTCAGTTCCTGTGGAGCCAAGTTTACATTCCGTGTATTACTGATATCTTATGATGTTTCTTTTTCTGTGTGACTTATTTCAGTTAGAATCATCATACCTGAATCCACTCATTGTGCTGCTAAGGGCCTGATGACATAGATTTCATTGCTGAGTGATATTGCTTTGTAAGTAAATACCACAACTTCTTTATCCATTTTTCACTTTCTGCGATGTTGAACTTGTACTGTAAACGAGGTTCTTGTAAACAGAGGCGTCCCAATGTTTGGGGTGGCTGTGTCTTTTTGATTTTAATTTCCCTAAGCTATAGGACCATAAGTGGAAGTGCCCTAGGCTCTGTTGCTTTGTTTTTTAGATGTTTCAGGAAACACCATACACTTCTCCCGAGTGTCTGTTGGCAATTTACATCCCGCCCATCAGCATAACAAGGCTCCCAGTTCTCCATGGCCTGTCCTGCCTTTCTGGATTTTACACTTTTTTCAGATGGCCCTTTTGACCGGGGGGAAGTGAGACTTCATTGTAGTGCAGATTTCCTTTGCAAGTTTGCTTGGTTGGCCAAAAAGGGCGTATGCCTTTTTTCCTGAATATATTCAGGAAAAAACGCATACGCCCTTTTTGGCCAAGTGCATCATTGTGGACGTTCTGCCTCTTTTCCTATGCTTTCAATGCAATTCCAGTCTACCTCCTGAAATCGGTTTCCTGCAATTCTGCCCCGCTTTCAAGTCCTCTTGGCAGCCTTACTTCAGTATATTTTTGGACGATTGCTGTCATTTATAACTCTGCAGGTTTGTGAATTACAGTGCCCCTGAGCTCCTTTCTTCAACTCGCTTTCTTTTGAGCTGGCCGCAACACCGCAGGATGGCTTCAGGCCCTAATCTGGTTCCGGCACGGCACGCTGAGCCTTTGGTTAATTCCTCTTCCTGGTGGGAAATGAGAGTTAAATTTGCCCGTCCAGACACATCCAGCTAGTCTCTCATTGGTTCTCGCTATTCCTGTTCATCTTCCGCAGAAATTGCAAACTGGGCCAAACAGGAGGTTAAAGGGACTGACTCTCGAAGTCGGGAGACTGTTAGTAAAGCGTCTGGAATGTTGCACCCGAGTACCAGGGTACGAAAACTGAGACATATTTGAACACGTCTCCCGATCACCTGGTTGATCATACTCTAGGTTCCACATGCATGTTTTAGCTGAAGGAAGAATACCTTAAACCTGGGTAGTTGAAACCCGTGGAATGGGTACCATGCAATATGACTTCAAAGGGTCTTCATTTGCTCACCGAACCTCTCCAATCCTATCACTGCTGCGTTTATACCCCTGTACACATGCTTGATTCTCTTTCGGAGACATAGCAATCCATAGGTTTTAAGATACTTACTAGTCAGGTACATTCTTAGGCTTTTAATATGCGGTGTTGAGTCCATTTCGTTGAGCAAGGAGTAGCTCTTGTCTATTCCATATTTGGCTTAAGGAACTTTATCTGTGCTCATTTCAATCTCTGGTTTTATGCAGCACCCCAACTCACCTTTCCCCTTAAGCAAGCATAAGTTGGTTTTCTTAATTTGAGACCCTGTTCTGTTCTGTAATTCAGTTCCTGTGTAGCCAAGTTTACATTCCGTGTATTACTGATATCTTATGATGTTTCTTTTTCTGTGTGACTTATTTCAGTTAGAATCATCATACCTGAATCCACTCATTGTGCTGCTAAGGGCCTGATGACATAGATTTCATTGCTGAGTGATATTGCTTTGTAAGTAAATACCACAACTTCTTTATCCATTTTTCACTTTCTGCGATGTTGAACTTGTACGCTAAATGAGGTTCTTGTAAACAGAGGCGTCCCAAACTTTGGGGTGGCTGTGTCTTTTTGATTTTAATTTCCCTAAGCTATAGGACCATAAGTGGAAGTGCCCTAGGCTCTGTTGCTTTGTTTTTTAGATGTTTCAGGAAACACCATACACTTCTCCCGAGTGTCTGTTGGCAATTTACATCCCGCCCATCAGCATAACAAGGCTCCCAGTTCTCCATGGCCTGTCCTGCCTTTCTGGATTTTACACTTTTTTCAGATGGCCCTTTTGACCGGGGGGAAGTGAGACTTCATTGTAGTGCAGATTTCCTTTGCAAGTTTGCTTGGTTGGCCAAAAAGGGCGTATGCCTTTTTTCCTGAATATATTCAGGAAAAAACGCATACGCCCTTTTTGGCCAAGTGCATCATTGTGGACGTTCTGCCTCTTTTCCTATGCTTTCAATGCAATTCCAGTCTACCTCCTGAAATCGGTTTCCTGCAATTCTGCCCCACTTTCAAGTCCTCTTGGCAGCCTTACTTCAGTATATTTTTGGACGATTGCTGTCATTTATAACTCTGCAGGTTTGTGAATTACAGTGCCCCTGAGCTCCTTTCTTCAACTCGCTTTCTTTTGAGCTGGCCGCAACACCGCAGGATGGCTTCAGGCCCTAATCTGGTTCCGGCACGGCACGCTGAGCCTTTGGTTAATTCCTCTTCCTGGTGGGAAATGAGAGTTAAATTTGCCCGTCCAGACACCTCCAGCTAGTCTCTCATTGGTTCTCGCTATTCCTGTTCATCTTCCGCAGAAATTGCAAACTGGGCCAAACAGGAGGTTAAAGGGACTGACTCTCCAAGTCGGGAGAGTGTTAGTTAAGCGTCTGGAATGTTGCACCCGAGTACCAGGGTACGAAAACTGAGACATATTTGAACACGTCTCCCGATCACCTGGTTGATCATACTCTAGGTTCCACATGCATGTTTTAGCTGAAGGAAGAATACCTTAAACCTGGGTAGTTGAAACCCGTGGAATGGGTACCATGCAATATGACTTCAAAGGGTCTTCATTTGCTCACCGAACCTCTCCAATCCTATCACTGCTGCGTTTATACCCCTGTACACATGCTTGATTCTCTTTCGGAGACATAGCAATCCATAGGTTTTAAGATACTTACTAGTCAGGTACATTCTTAGGCATTTAATATGCGGTGTTGAGTCCATTTCGTTGAGCAAGGAGTAGCTCTTGTCTATTCCATATTTGGCTTAAGGAACTTTATCTGTGCTCATTTCAATCTCTGGTTTTATGCAGCACCCCAACTCACCTTTACCCTTAAGCAAGCATAAGTTGGTTTTCTTAATTTGAGACCCTGTTCTGATCTGTAATTCAGTTCCTGTGGAGCCAAGTTTACATTCCGTGTATTACTGATATCTTATGATGTTTCTTTTTCTGTGTGACTTATTTCAGTTAGAATCATCATACCTGAATCCACTCATTGTGCTGCTAAGGGCCTGATGACATAGATTTCATTGCTGAGTGATATTGCTTTGTAAGTAAATACCACAACTTCTTTATCCATTTTTCACTTTCTGCAATGGTGAACTTGTACTGTAAACGAGGTTCTTGTAAACAGAGGCGTCCCAAACTTTGGGGTGGCTGTGTCTTTTTGATTTTAATTTCCCTAAGCTATAGGACCATAAGTGGAAGTGCCCTAGGCTCTGTTGCTTTGTTTTTTAGATGTTTCAGGAAACACCATACACTTCTCCCGAGTGTCTGTTGGCAATTTACATCCCGCCCATCAGCATAACAAGGCTCCCAGTTCTCCATGGCCTGTCCTGCCTTTCTGGATTTTACACTTTTTTCAGATGGCCCTTTTGACCGGGGGGAAGTGAGACTTCATTGTAGTGCAGATTTCCTTTGCAAGCTTGCTTGGTTGGCCAAAAAGGGCGTATGCGTTTTTTCCTGAATATATTCAGGAAAAAACGCATACGCCCTTTTTGGCCAAGTGCATCATTGTGGACGTTCTGCCTCTTTTCCTATGCTTTCAATGCAATTCCAGTCTACCTCCTGAAATCGGTTTCCTGCAATTCTGCCCCGCTTTCAAGTCCTCTTGGCAGCCTTACTTCAGTATATTTTTGGACGATAGCTGTCATTTATAACTCTGCAGTTTTGTGAATTACAGTGCCCCTGAGCTCCTTTCTTCAACTCGCTTTCTTGTGAGCTGGCTGCAACACCGCAGGATGTCTTCAGGCCCTAATCTGGTTCCGGCACGGCATGCTGAGCCTTTGGTTATTTCCTCTTCCTGGTGGGAAATGAGAGTTAAATTTGCCCGTCCAGACACCTCCAGCTAGTCTCTCATTGGTTCTCCCTATTTCTGTTCATCTTCCGCAGAAATTGCAAACTAGGCCAAACAGGAGTTTAAAGGCGCTGACTCTCCAAGTGGGGAGAGTGTTAGTAAAGCGTCTGGAATGTTGCACCCGAGTACCAGGGGAGGAAAACTGAGACATATTTGAACATGTCTCCCGTTCACACGGTTGATCATACTCTGGGTTCCACATGCATGTTTTAGCTGAAGGAAGAATACCTTAAACCTGGAGAGTTGAGACCCGTGGAATGGGTACCATGCAATATGACTTCAAAGGGTCTTCATTTGCTCACTGAACCTCTCCAATCCTATCACTGCTGCGTTTATGCCCCTGTACACATGCTTGATTCTCTTTTGGAGACATAGCAATCCATAGGTTTTAAGATACTTACTAGTCAGGTACATTCTTAGGCGTTTAATATGGGGTGTTGAGTCCATTTCGTTGAGCAAGGAGTAGCTCTTGTCTATTCCATATTTGGCTTAAGGAACTTTATCTGTGTTCATTTCAATCTCTGGTTTTATGCAGCACCCCAACTCACCTTTCCCCTTAAGCAAGCATAAGTTGGTTTTCTAAATTTGAGACCCTGTTCTGTTTTGGTATTCAGTTCCTGTGTAGCCAAGTTTACATTCCGTGTATTAGTGATATCTTATGATGTTTCTTTTTCTGTGTGTCTTATTTCAGTTAGAATCATTGTACCTGAATCCACTCATTATGCTGCTACGGGCCTGATGACATAGATTTCATTACTGAGTGATACTGCATTGTACGTAAGTACCACAAGTTCTTTATCCATTTTTCACTTTCTTTGATATTGAACTTGTACGGTTAACGAGGTTCTTGTAAACAGAGGCGTCCCAAATTTTGGGGTGGCTGTGTCTTTTTGATTTTAATTTCCCTAAGCTATAGGACCATAAGTGGAAGTGCCCTAGGCTCTGTTGCTTTGTTTTTTAGATGTTTCAGGAAACACCATACACATCCCGCCCATCAGCATAACAAGGCTCCCAGTTCTCCATGGCCTGTCCTGCCTTTCTGGATTTTACACTTTTTTCAGATGGCCCTTTTGACCAGGGGGAAGTGAGACTTCATTGTAGTGCAGATTTCCTTTGCAAGCTTGCTTGGTTGGCCAAAAAGGGCGTATGCCTTTTTTCCTGAATAAATTCAGGAAGAAAGGCATACACCCTTTTTGGCCAAGTGCATCATTGTGGACGTTCTGCCTCTTTTCCTATGCTTTAAATGCAATTCCAGTCTACCTCCTGAAATCGTTTTCCTGCAATTCTGCCTTGCTTTCAATGCCTCTTCATAGCCTTACCTCAATATATTTTTTGAAAATAGTTGGCCTTTATAACTCTGCAAGTTTTTGAATTGCAGTGGCCCTTAGCTCCATTTTTCAGCTCTTATTTTTGTGATCTTGCCTCATAACCACAGGATTCCTTCAGGCCCTATTCTTCTTCTGGGGCACCTTGCTGTGCCTTTGGTTTATTCTTCTTACTGATGTGAATTTAGAGTGACATGTGCCCATTGAAACCGCTACAGCTAGTTTCTCACTGGTTCCCCCTCTTCCCATTCATCCTCCGCACTAACTGCAGACTGTGCGATACCAGAACTTAAAGGCATTGACTCTCCATGTGGGGATATTTTTGGTAAAGCGGCTGGAATGTCGATCCGGAGCCCCAGGAGAGGAAAAATGAGGTGCGTTTTAGAAACCTTTCCCGATCATATGGTATACCAGTCGCTGGGTTTCCCAAGCATGGTTTAGCTGTAGGAAGATTCCCTTCAACCTGGAGTGTTGGGACCCTTGGAATGAGTAGCATGAAGTATTGCATTAAACTTTTGGCAGTTGCTCACCAAAGCTCATCAATCCTCTCAGCCCCAAGTGTCCAGCCTTATGTCTTATCCAGCTGTGGGTTTATATGTGGTCAATCCAGGTTGCATCACAGCCCCTGAGCGAATTTTGTAAGAATTTTTCTCTCTTTCATTGTTTCTGCGTTTTGTTTTTAAAATTTATTTCTATAATGGGGTTTAGCTCATTTTCACTGCTGTGTTTGTGCCACTCTGCACACACTTGATTCCCTTATGGAGATATATCAATACATGGGTTTTAAGATTCTTATTACTCAGATATATTTCTCTGCGGTGTATAGGGTGTGTTGAGGCCAGTTCATTGAGCAAGGTGTAGATCTTGTCTAATATCTATTTGGTTTATTGAACGGTATCTGTGCTAATTTCAAACTCTGGTTTTATGCATCACCCCACCTCTCCTTTCCCCTTAAGCTGAAATAAGTGTGTTTTCTAAATGTGAGACACTGTTCTGTTCTGTAATTCATTTCTTGTGCAGCCATATTTACCCTCCCTCTATAAGTGATATCTTATGATATGTTTCTTTTTCTGTTTGACTTATTTCAAGTAGTATTATCGGACCTAAATCCACTCTTTATCCTTCTACTAGCCTTATTACATTGATTTCATGGTGAAGAGATATTCCATTGTACATAAGTACCACATCTTCTTTATCCATTGTTCTCTTTCCTGGGATATTTAAGGTATACTGAAGTTGAGGTTCTTGTAAACAGAGTAGCCCTAAACTGTGGTGTGCTTGTGTCTTGTTAATTTTTAGATTTCCCTAGATATACTCCCATGATTGGAAGTGTCCTATGCTCCGTAGCTCTGTTTTTTAGATGATTTAGGAACCACCATACACTTCTCCAGAGTGGCTCTCGGCAGTTCACACACTACCCATCAGCGTATAAAGGCTCCCTGTTCTCCATGGCCTGTCCTGCATTTCTGGTTTTTACAATTTTTTAGGATGGCCCTTTTGACCAGTGGGAAATGAGACTTCTTTGTTGTGCACATTTGCATTGCTTGCTTGCTTCGTTGCCCATAAAGTGCGTATGCGTTTTTTCCTGGATATAATCAGGAAAAAACGCATACGCCCTTTTGGGCCAACTGCATCATTGTCGAAATTCTGCCGCTTTTCATGTGCTTTAAAGACGAGTCCAATCTATCTCTTGAAATCTGTTTCTTGCAATTCTGTCTTGCATTCAGATCCTCTTCTTTGCCTTACCTCAACATATTTTTGGACGTTAGTTTTCATTTATAACTCTGCAGGTTTGTGAATTGCAGTGACCCTGAGCTCCATTTTTTAAGTTGCTCTTTTGTGAGCTGGCCTCAAACCCGCAGGATTGCTTCAGGCCCTATTTTGGCTCGGGCGAGGCGGGCTGAGCCTTTTTTCAATTCTTATTCTTAATGGGAAATTAGAGTGATATGTGCCCGTCCAAACCCCTACAACTATTCTCTCATTGGTTCCCCATTCATCCTCCTCACAATTTGCAAAATGTGTGAAACAGAAGTTGAAATGTGCTGATTCTCCAAGTGGGGAGATTCTAAGTAACGTGGCTGGAATGGTGAACAGGAGCACCAGGAGAGGATAAATGAGCTGCATTTTAGACACATCTCCTGATCACATGGTGTACAGTCCTCTGGGTTTTCCATGCATGTTTTAGCTGTAGGAAGATCCCTTGAACCTGCATATTTGGGACCCATTGAATGGGTACCAGGTAGTATTACTTTAAAGGGTGTGCATTTCCTCACCCAACCTCACATTTCTCTTAGCGCAAACAGTTTCCAGCCTTATGTCTCATCCTGCTGTGGGTCTAGATGTGTTCAATCCATGTTGCATCACCGGCCCTGAGGAAAAGTTGTAAGAGGTTTTCTCTGTCTCTCTGTCGTTTATTTTTTTCAATTTATTACTATATTGGTTACAGCTGATTTTCAAAGCTCTGTTTCTTGCTGCTGTACATCCACTTGATTCACGTACAGAGAGACATCAGTAAATTCTTTTTCAGATTCTTACCAGTCGTATATATTCTTTTCCGGTGACTTGAGTGTGCTGAGTGCAGTTCTTTTAGCTACCGTGTAGGCCTTGTTGATTATCAGTTTGGTATTTGGAATGGTATCTTTGCTAATTTCAACCTCCTGGGTGATGCCTCACCCCTCCCCACCTTTCCCGTTTAGCAGCCTTATGCGTGTTTTCTACATATTTGACTATGTTTTTGTTTTGTAATTTATTTCATGTGTAGCCATTTTGGATTCCACCTTTAAGTGATATCTTATGATATGTGTCTTTTTCTTTTTGAATTCTGTCACTTAGAAAGATCATACGTAACTCCTCCGGAGTTGTTACAACTGGCCATATTTCATTGATTTCCAGGCTGAATAATATTCCACTCTACCTAAGTACCACATCTCTACCCATTTTTTCCCTCCAGAGACATTTAAGTTATATCCTAGTTGAGGATCTTTTAAACAGAGAGGGGGTAAACATTGGGGTGCCTGTGTCCTCTCGATTTTTGTTTTTCTCAAGATATACGCCCATGAGTGCAAGTGCCCTATGCTCTGTAGCTCATTTTTTAGATGCTTTAGTAAACACAATACACTTCTCCAGAATGGCCGTTGGCAATATACATTTCCACTATAAGTCTCACAGGGCTCCCTCTTCTCCTTGCCCTGTCCTGCATTTCTGTTGTTTACGCTTTATGAGGATGGCTCTTCTGACTGATGCGAAGTGATATCTTTTGTAGTATTGACTTCCAGTGCCCACCTGTTTGGTTGGCTAAAAAAGTGTATGCCCTTTTCTTGAATATATACAGAAAAAAACGCATACACCCTTTTTGGCCAACTGCAATGTTGGCAATGTTCAGCTCCTTTTCTTGTGCTTAATGGCGAGTCCTTTCTACCTCCTCAAATCCCTTTCCTGCCATTCTCCCTTGCTTACAAGTCCTTTTCTCTGACTTTCCTCAAGACATTTTTCAGTGATGGATATTTTCAACTCTGCAGTTTTGTGAATTTTACTGCCCCTGAGTTCCATTGTTCAACTTGTGTTTATGGGAACTGGCCACAAAGCAGCGGGATTTCCTCAAGCCCTATACTGTTTCCATGGGCAACCCTAGCCTTTGGTCAATTCGTCTTCCTGATTGGAAATTAGAGTGACATGTGCCTGTCTGAACACCTAGGACTTGTCTCTCATTGTTCCTCATCCTTCCGCTTCATCCTCTGGACAAATTCCAAACTGTACGCAACAGGATGTTGACAGTGCTGACATCTCCAAGTGGGGAGACTGTTAGTAAAGACGCTGGAGGGGTGAACCCGAGCACCAGGAGATGAGGAGATGAGATGCCTTTTCCAAACTCTTCCCGATCAGACGGTATACCATCCTCTGGGTGTGACAGACATGTTTTAGCAGTAGGAAGAGTCCCATTCATGTAAGGAGAACACCAGGGCTTTTTCAAAATCAGTGTCTCCCCGAAACCCAAACTGGGGAATTTTTTAAGCTACGGCTACACATATGTTCATTAAGGGCCTTGGGAAGTAGGCAGAGTCCAAACTTTAGATGATTGAAGTCTTCAGGGTCAGAAGCACTCACCACCAGCTTCCCTTAGGTTACACTTTAACTGTCATTGATAGATGATGTCAATAAAAATATCTATTCTTTTTCAGATTATTTCCCCTTATAGGTTATTGCAAAATGTTGAGTGTAGTTCCCTGTGCTATACAGTAGTTCCTTGTTGATGATCTATTTTATACATAGCAGTGTGTATGTGTTAATCCCAAACTGTTAATTTATCCCTCCTCCCACCTTTCCCCTTTGGTAATAATAAATTATAAGATTTTATACTTCTCAGAAATGGGGGAGCTGAAAGAGAGGTATCATTTTCAATGGAAAAGCATTTAAAACAAGATTGAAGCTTTAACCAAGATTATTAGATGTACATCCTTGGAAAGAAATCACTTCGTTTCTCTAATATTGACCTGACAAATAAGACAAACCTTTTCACTGAACTTGCTTATAATAAAGTGATGGAAATATCAAATGGAAGTGTTAGAAACATCTTATTTTACCCGAGCCTTATACACTGTTCTATGTTAACTACAGTTTGGCTCACACATCTGTTCATTGAGGTTACAATAGTCTCAATTTCTGTTACTGATCCTCCAGAGTGGACCCCAACAAGTGTCCCCCTGCCCAGTGTCATTGGGGCCAACAGATCGAGACTGAGTTTGGTTCACAAGCAAAGGAAACTTTATATTTTGATCAGAGAATGGAGAGGTGAGAGCATGCACTACCCCGTGGGCTGTGGGCTGGGCTGCTGTGTAGAGATCCTGTCAGAGTCAGTGGGAGGGAGGGGGCGGAGCTCTCGAGGGCCAGGTTGGCTGCAGCTCAGGCTCTATATCGCGGAGTCTGCACTGGGCCCCAGGAGCTGAGGTGTCGACCCAGCCATTCTGCACTAGGAAATCTGGTCTGAAGTGCCGGGTGTGGAACCTCTGCATGCGGGACCCTAGGAGCACGTGAAATTAGACAAAGCACAAAGGATAAAAAAGGTTAGACTTGACTTTATTGCCCAGATTCTATTTTTATCTCCCAGGGGTTTTTAATGGGCTTTGCTGGGGACAAACCCCTCCTCTGCCTTTTGTCCCGTTCCTCATTCTTGGAGTGCTGAGGGTGCAGACACTTCTTCTGTAACTGCTGAGTGCTGAGTTGGGAGCCCTAATACCCGGGGGCGAGGGTCAGAGCTTCTCCCCAGCAGCCTCCAGGTGACGTTGATTGTCCCCAGGCCCCCTGCCTCCCTGCTCGTCCACCTGAGCACCAGCATTGGAAGTGTTATAGATTCTAATGACCTTTAAGGGTCCAGGAAAGAGATGTGCAGAGACGCTGTGGGGGCCGGTTTCACCCCGCCCCACATTTGTTCGGCCACCTTAGGCTGACCGTTTCTGCCAGCCTAGATGCTCTGACCAGTAGTCTGCGCTTTCTTCAATTAGGCCCCTGAATTAACGTACAAACAGCACCAGGTGTCAGAGCCCTGCCCGCTCAACTCCCAGACAGTCCAGGGTCAGTGGTGATCAAGGACCATGATGACCACTGAGTCAACAGCCTTTTGAAGTAAACAGGAGTCCAGCTGGTCTTATTGGCCACCATCATCACGGTGTCTGTAGGCTTTTCTATGGTGACAGTGTGATATACGGTTCCCCCGCCAAGATTATTAGCTCCCCTCTGGGTGCAGTAAGTCCTGCAAGCAGTAGTCTACTCTTTTGGGACACACTCTTATTGTTTTATGAGAGAAACTCCAGGTCAAGTGATGTTCACACGAGTCGTCATGGTGCCCTGTTGCCCCCGGTTATCTCTCTGGATGTTGGAGTTGGAGGGCCTCCTCACTCGAGGTCGGTGTGCCCACGGAGCGAACCCTGCAACTTCAGGGCATCGTTGGTGGTTAGGATCACCACGTGGGGTCCTTTTCCCTTAGGAAGGAGGTGACCTTTTGGGCTGCTGATTTCCAGGTTTTTAGATACCGCCAGTATCTTGGCCAGATGCGGCAGTGGGCCAAGCCCCTTGGTGACCGTAGTTTATCCTACCTGGATGGCATTCTTGCATTGTTCCATTTCAAGTGGTCCCAGTTTTTGCACTAATTCTCCAATGGCGATTCACCTTTCACCGGGAATGTAAAGGTCAAAGGGTTTAGCTAAATTAGCGAGTTCCAGGGCAAGGGTCTGAATTGACTGCTCTTTCCATTCTTGAAAGGCCACTTCTGGATTCTATTCAAAAGGATCATCATCTTTTCCTTTCAGTGTTTCATATAGAGGCCCAGCTAGTAGACTGTAGTTAGGGATCCAGAAGCAGCAAACCCTGGCCTCCCCAGGAACCCCTAAGCTGTCTTCTAGTTTTAGAAAGGGGTAAGGCTGCAAATGGTTTCTTCCCTTTCCTGGGATGGGCTTCTCCGACCTTCTGTGAGAATGAAGCCCAGGCAGGTCACTGCAGTCTGTGATATTTGAGCTTTTTCTTGGACAACTTCTATCCTTTATTGGCTTGGTAGTTCAGAGGCCTCCTTAGTAGGGCTGGCGATCAGAATGTCGTCTGCGTACTGAAGGAGGGTTTCCTTTTCCAGAGGTAGAACTTTTAGGTCTTTAGCTAAGCTTTCCCCAAAGATGGTGTGGGAATTTTTGCACCCTTGGGGCAAGACGGCCCGGAAGTATTGTTTTAGTTGTATGTTGAGTCCTGCCACTCACAAGCCAAAATTTCTTGTGACTCTGGGACTAATGGAATACAAAAGAAGGCATCATTGAAGACTAATACAGAATACCATGTCCTGGTGGTTGGTAGAATGACCAGCAGGGTGTAGGAATTAGGAGCAACTGGAGGTATATCCTCGGTGGCTTCACTGACTGTCCTGACATCCTTTACCAGGTCCCCAGCAGCCCATGGGGCTCTCGTGGTCAGACCAATCCCAGAATATGGAGCTCACCTGGGCAGGTACCCCACCCCCACCCCAGCCCACGGGGCTCTCGTGGTCAGGCCCTTCCCAGGATACAGAGCTACCCTTGCAGGTACCATGGCAGGGCTGGGCACACAGGAACCGTGCACATAGCCCTCATTGCAGAGCACCCCCAGCTCACCTGTCGCTCAGAGCTGGCACAGAGCACCTCAGAGCAGGACTTGAACTAACAAACAGCAGCTGCGACAGGTCTGTGACCCTGGGCATCACTCTGTGCGGCCTCCCTCCACCTGGTCTTCCAGAGACTTCCACTGCACCCGGGGCACCAGGCCTCTGTCTCCAACCACCACCCACCCCTCCTCTCCCTGACTCCTGGGTTCCTCTCATAAGGAGAGGGTTTTCTTGAAGTTGTCTCCCACTCATGGGCCAGATAAAATGATTAGAAAACAAGCCAAAGCTGCAGCCCCTTGTCTATCCTGACTCTCAGGAGCCCACACCTGTTCCTTGGACCTGGCCGGTTCAGCAAGTTCCATTTTCTGCAACTGTGAGCCCCTGAGGGGTGATGATTGGCTGACCTGGGCAGCCTTACCGTGCGGGCCAGCCCTCCCCAGGTGTGCCTGGGTTGAGATCAATATAAATACCACTCCAGGCAGCAAGAGCCCCTGCAGCCGTGCCTGACGCCATTTTCTCTGCCCTGTCAGCAGTCTCGGGGCTGGGCTGGTGGGAGGGAGTGAGAGGCCACGGCTTTGTGGGTGGCCCAGTGTGAGTGGGGCTCTGCTGGACTTTCTGCAGCAGTTGCCAGGCTGCCACCTGCTAAAGAAGAGGATGTGTCACCCATACCTGCTGCTGGAATTTCTCCCTGGGCAGAGGTGAGGAAGGAAAAAAGCAGTGGGGGCAGGGACAGGACGGGTATCTCAGTCAGGGAAATGGAAATCTTCCAGAAGAGCACCCAGGGCCAGGACCATCCTGGCTGGCCTGCAGGCACCAAGTCGGCCGGCATGCTGTCACTCGTGTGGCTCTATGGCCCTTCCTCTAGGCTTTCAAGTCCTTGTATATATTCAGGTGTTTTACCTGGGACGGGTGGGAATAGTTCAGCAGCAACTGGCCTGGGGCTCAGCTCACGTTTACTCACAGATGCCTCGGCACGGTGCCCCAGCTTTGCAATGAGGACGCTTGTTGCGTGGGGGCTGCTGGCTGAATGGGAGACGATTCCCCACCACTGGCCAACTTCAGAATTGTTTACAACTGGAGCAAGTGCCCTGATACGGTTTTCCTCTGTGGAACTGGTGGGTTCTGTGTTTTTTTTCTCTTTTTCGTTTTTGGTTCAAGGTAGATTTTATTCCTCTTTTTTGTATTTACAGATATAAGCATGGAAATAATTTATTCATATAAATACATGTATGTGAAGGGAATAATTGTTTTTTCTGTTTTATTTTTTAAATTTTATTTCTTTTTAATTTTGAATTTTATTTTATATTTTTATACAGCAGGTTCTTATTGGTTATCTATTTTATACATATAAATGTATACATGCCAATCCCAGTCTCTCAACTCCTCCCACCACCACCCCCCCAACAGCTTTCCCCCCTTGTTGTCCATACATTTGTTGTCTACATCTGTTGCTCTATTTATGCCTTGCAAAATGGTTAATCTGTACAGTTTTTCTAGGTTCCACATATATGCATGAATATACAAGATTTGTTTTTCTCTTTCTGACTTACTTCACTCTGTATGACAGTCTCTAGATCCATCGACGTCTCTACAAATGACCCAATTTCATTCCTTTTCATGGCTTAGTAATATTCCATTTTATATATGTACCACAGCTTTATGCATTCGTCTGTCTGTGGGCATTTAGGTTGCTTCCATTACCTCGATATTGTAAATAGTGATGCAATGAACATTGCGGTGAATGTCTCGTTTTGATTTATGGTTTTGTCTGGGTATATGTCCAGTACTGGGATTGCTGTATCATATGGTAATTCTATTGTTAGTTTCTTAAGAAACTCCATATTGTTCTCCGTAGTGACTGTATCAATTTATATTCCCAACAATAGTGGAAGAGGGTTCCTTTTCTCCACACCCTTTCCAGCATTTTTGTTTGTAGATTTTCTCATGATGCCCATTCTATCAGGTGTGAGGTGATACCTCATTGTTGAGTCCATTTTGTTGAGCAAGGGGTAGGTCTTGTCTATTACATATTTGGCTTATTGAATGGTATCTGTGCTAATATCAAACTCTGGTTTTATGCAGCACCACAACTCACTTTCCCCCTTAAGGAAGCATAAGTTGGTTTTCTAAACTTGAGACCCTGTTCTGTTTTGTAATTCAGTTCATGTGTAGCCAAGTTCACATTCCGTGTATTAGTGATATCTTATGATGTTTCTTTTTCTGTGTGACATATTTCAGTTAGAATCATCATACCTGAATCCACTCATTATGCTGCTATGGGCCTGATGACATAGATTTCATGGCTGAGTGATTTTGCATTGTACATAAGTACCACAACTTCTTTATCCATTTTTCACTTTCTGCAATACTGAACTTGTACCGTAAACGAGGTTCTTGTAAACAGAGCTGTCCCAAACTGTGGGGTGGCTGTGTCTTTTTGATTTTAATTTCCCTAAGCTATAGGACCATAAGTGGAAGTGCCCTAGGCTCTGTTGCTTTGTTTTTTAGATGTTTCAGGAAACACCATACACTTCTCCCGAGTGTCTGTTGGCAATTTACATCCCGCCCATCAGCATAACAAGGCTCCCAGTTCTCCATGGCCTGTCCTGCCTTTCTGGATTTTACACTTTTCTCAGATGGCCCTTTTGACCGGGGGGAAGTGAGACTTCATTGTAGTGCAGATTTCCTTTGCAAGCTTGCTTGGTTGGCCAAAAAGTGCGTATGCGTTTTTTCCTGATTCAGGAAAAAACGCATACGCCCTTTTTGGCCAAGTGCATCATTGTGGACGTTCTGCCTCTTTTCCTATGCTTTCAATGCAATTCCAGTCTACCTCCTGAAATCGGTTTCCTGCAATTCTTCCCCGCTTTCAAGTCCTCTTGGCAACCTTACTTCAGTATATTTTTGGACGATAGCTGTCATTTATAAGTCTGCAGGTTTGTGAATTACAGTGCCCCTGAGCTCCTTTCTTCTACTCGCTTTCTTGTGAGCTGGCCGCAACCCCGCAGGATTGCTTCAGGCCCTAATCTGGTTCCGGCACGACATGCTGAGCCTTTGGTTAATTCCTCTTCCTGGTGGGAAATGAGAGTTAAATTTGCCCGTCCAGACACCTCCAGCTAGTCTCTCATTGGTTCTCACTATTCCTGTTCATCTTCCGCAGAAATTGCAAACTGGGCCAAACAGGAGGTTAAAGGCACTGACTCTCCAAGTCGGGAGAGTGTTAGTAAAGCGTCTGGAATGTTGCACCCGAGTACCAGGGGACGAAATCTGAGACATATTTGAACACTTCTCCCGATCACACGGTGGATAATCCTCTGGGTTCCACATGCATGTTTTAGCTGAAGGAAGAATCCCTGAAACCTGGAGAGTTGAGAACCGTGGAATGGGTACCATGCAATATGACTTCAAAGGGTCTTCGTTTGCTCACCGAACCTCTCCAATCCTATCATTGCTGCATTTATGCCCCTGGACACACGCTTGATTCTCTTTTGGAGATATAGCAATCCATAGGTTTTAAGATACTTACTAGTCAGGTACATTCTTAGGCGTTTAATATGGGGTGTTGAGTCCATTTCGTTGAGCAAGGAGTAGCTCTTGTCTATTACATATTTGGCTTAAGGAACTTTATCTGTGCTCATTTCAATGTCTGGTTTTATGCAGCACCCCAACTCACCTTTCCCCTTAAGCAAGCATAAGTTGGTTTTCTAAATTTGAGACCCTGTTCTGTTTTGTAATTCAGTTCCTGTGTAGCCAAGTTTACACTCCATGTATTAGTGATATCTTATGATGTTTCTTTTTCTGTGTGACTTATTTCAGTTAGAATCATCATAACTGAATCCACTCATTATGCTGCTACGGGCCTGATGACATAGATTTCATTGCTGAGTGATATTGCATTGTACGTAAGTACCACAACTTCTTTATCCATTTTTCACTGTCTGCGATGTTGTACTTGTACTGTAAACGAGGTTCTTGTAATCAGAGGCGTCCCAAACTTTGGGGTGGCTGTGTCTTTTTGATTTTAATTTCCCTAAGCTATAGGACCATAAGTGGAAGTGCCCTAGGCTCTGTTGCTTTGTTTTTTAGATGTTTCAAGAAACACCATACACTTCTCCCGAGTGTCTGTTGGCAATTTACACCCCGCCCATCAGCATAACAAGGCTCCTAGTTCTCCATGGCCTGTCCTGCCTTTCTGGATTTTACACTTTTTTCAGATGGCCCTTTTGACCGGGGGGAAGTGAGACTTCATTGTAGTGCAGATTTCCTTTGCAAGTTTGCTTGGTTGGCCAAAAAGGGCATATGCGTTTTTTCCTGAATATATTCAGGAAAAAACGCATACGCCCTTTTTGGCCAAGTGCATCATTGTGGACGTTCTGCCTCTTTTCCTATGCTTTCAATGCAATTCCAGTCTACCTCCTGAAATCGGTTTCCTGCAATTCTGCCCCGCTTTCAAGTCCTCTTGGCAGCCTTACTTCAGTATATTTTTGGACGATAGCTGTCATTTATAACTCTGCAGGTTTGTGAATTACAGTGCCCCTGAGCTCCTTTCTTCAACTAGCTTTCTTTTGAGCTGGCCACAACACCGCAGGATGGCTTCAGGCCCTAATCTGGTTCCGTCACGGCACGCTGAGCCTTTGGTTAATTCCTCTTCCTGGTGGGAAATGAGAGTTAAATTTGCCCGTCCAGACACCTCCAGCTAGTCTCTCATTGGTTCTCGCTATTCCTGTTCATCTTCCGCAGAAATTGCAAACTGGGCCAAACAGGAGGTTAAAGGGACTGACTCTCCAAGTCGGGAGGGTGTTAGGAAAGCGTCTGGAATGTTGCACCCGAGTACCAGGGGACGAAATCTGAGACATATTTGAACACTTCTCCCGATCACACGGTGGATAATCCTCTGGGTTCCACATGCATGTTTTAGCTGAAGGAAGAATCCCTGAAACCTGGAGAGTTGAGAACCGTGGAATGGGTACCATGCAATATGACTTCAAAGGGTCTTCGTTTGCTCACCGAACCTCTCCAATCCTATCATTGCTGCATTTATGCCCCTGGACACACGCTTGATTCTCTTTTGGAGATATAGCAATCCATAGGTTTTAAGATACTTACTAGTCAGGTACATTCTTAGGCGTTTAATATGGGGTGTTGAGTCCATTTCGTTGAGCAAGGAGTAGCTCTTGTCTATTTCATATTTGGCTTAAGGAACTTTATCTGTGCTCATTTCAATGTCTGGTTTTATGCAGCACCCCAACTCACCTTTCCCCTTAAGCAAGCATAAGTTGGTTTTCTAAATTTGAGACCCTGTTCTGTTTTGTAATTCAGTTCCTGTGTAGCCAAGTTTACACTCCGTGTATTAGTGATATCTTATGATGTTTCTTTTTCTGTGTGACTTATTTCAGTTAGAATCATCATAACTGAATCCACTCATTATGCTGCTACGGGCCTGATGACATAGATTTCATTGCTGAGTGATATTGCATTGTACGTAAGTACCACAACTTCTTTATCCATTTTTCACTGTCTGCGATGTTGTACTTGTACTGTAAACGAGGTTCTTGTAAACAGAGGCGTCCCAAACTTTGGGGTGGCTGTGTCTTTTTGATTTTAATTTCCCTAAGCTATAGGACCATAAGTGGAAGTGCCCTAGGCTCTGTTGCTTTGTTTTTTAGATGTTTCAAGAATCACCATACACTTCTCCCGAGTGTCTGTTGGCAATTTACACCCCGCCCATCAGCATAAGAAGGCTCCTAGTTCTCCATGGCCTGTCCTGCCTTTCTGGATTTTACACTTTTTTCAGATGGCCCTTTTGACCGGGGGGAAGTGAGACTTCATTGTAGTGCAGATTTCCTTTGCAAGTTTGCTTGGTTGGCCAAAAAGAGCGTATGCGTTTTTTCCTGAATATATTCAGGAAAAAACGCATACGCCCTTTTTGGCCAAGTGCATCATTGTGGACGTTCTGCCTCTTTTCCTATGCTTTCAATGCAATTCCAGTCTACCTCCTGAAATCGGTTTCCTGCAATTCTGCCCCGCTTTCAAGTCCTCTTGGCAGCCTTACTTCAGTATATTTTTGGACGATAGCTGTCATTTATAACTCTGCAGGTTTGTGAATTACAGTGCCCCTGAGCTCCTTTCTTCAACTCGCTTTCTTTTGAGCTGGCCACAACACCGCAGGATGGCTTCAGGCCCTAATCTGGTTCCGTCACGGCACGCTGAGCCTTTGGTTAATTCCTCTTCCTGGTGGGAAATGAGAGTTAAATTTGCCCGTCCAGACACCTCCAGCTAGTCTCTCATTGGTTCTCGCTATTCCTGTTCATCTTCCGCAGAAATTGCAAATTGGGCCAAACAGGAGGTTAAAGGGACTGACTCTCCAAGTCGGGAGGGTGTTAGGAAAGCGTCTGGAATGTTGCACCCGAGTACCAGGGTACGAAAACTGAGACATATTTGAACACGTCTCCCGATCACATGGTTGATCATACTCTAGGTTCCACATGCATGTTTTAGCTGAAGGAAGAATACCTTAAACCTGGGTAGTTGAAACCCGTGGAATGGGTACCATGCAATATGACTTCAAAGGGTCTTCATTTGCTCACCGAACCTCTCCAATCCTATCACTGCTGCGTTTATGCCCCTGTACACACGCTTGATTCTCTTTCGGAGACATAGCAATCCATAGGTTTTAAGATACTTACTAGTCAGGTACATTCTTAGGCGTTTAATATGGGGTGTTGAGTCCATTTCGTTGAGCAAGGAGTAGCTCTTGTCTATTCCATATTTGGCTTAAGAAAATTTATCTGTGCTCATTTCAATCTCTTGTTTTATTCAGCACCCCAACTCACCTTTCCCCTTAAGCAAGCATAAGTTGGTTTTCTAAATTTGAGACCCTGTTCTGTTTTGGAATTCAGTTCCTGTGTAGCCAAGTTTACATTCCGTGCATTAGTGATATCTTATGATGTTTCTTTTTCTGTGTGACTTATTTCAGTTAGAATAATCGTACCTGAATCCACTCATTATGCTGCTACGGGCCTGATGACATAGATTTCATTGCTGAGTGATACTGCATTGTACGTAGTTACCACAAGTTCTTTATCCATTTTTCACTTTCTGTGATATTGAACTTGTACGGTAAACGCGGTTCTTGTAAACAGAGGCGTCCCAAACTTTGGGGTGGCTGTGTCTTTTTGATTTTAATTTCCCTAAGCTATAGGACCATAAGTGGAAGTGCCCTAGGCTCTGTTGCTTTATTTTTTAGATGTTTCAGGAAACACCATACACTTCTCCCGAGTGTCTGTTGGCAATTTACATCCCGCCCATCAGCATAACAAGGCTCCCAGTTCTCCATGGCCTGTCCTGCCTTTCTGGATTTTACACTTTTTTCAGATGGCCCTTTTGACCGGGGGGAAGTGAGACTTCATTGTAGTGCAGATTTCCTTTGCAAGTTTGCTTGGTTGGTCAAAAAGGGCGTATGCGTTTTTTCCTGAATATATTCAGGAAAAAACGCATACGCCCTTTTTGGCCAAGTGCATCATTGTGGACGTTCTGCCTCTTTTCCTATGCTTTCAATGCAATTCCAGTCTACCTCCTGAAATCGGTTTCCTGCAATTCTGCCCCGCTTTCAAGTCCTCTTTGCAGCCTTACTTCAGTATGTTTTTGGACGATAGCTGTCATTTATAACTCTGCAGGTTTGTGAATTACAGTGCCCCTGAGCTCCTTTCTTCAACTCGCTTTCTTATGACCTGGCCGCAACACCGCAGGATGGCTTCAGGCCCTAATCTGGTTCCGGCACGGCATGCTGAGCCTTTGGTTAATTCCTCTTCCTGGTGGGAAATGAGAGTTAAATTTGCCCGTCCAGACACCTCCAGCTATTCTCTCATTGGTTCTCGCTATTCCTGTTCATCTTCCGCAGAAATTGCAAACTGGGCCAAACAGGAGGTTAAAGGGACTGACTCTCCAAGTCGGGAGGGTGTTAGTAAAGCGTCTGGAATGTTGCACCCGAGTACCAGGGTACGAAAACTGAGACATATTTGAACACGTCTCCTTATCACATGGTTGATCATACTCTAGGTTCCACATGCATGTTTTAGCTGAAGGAAGAATACCTTAAACCTGGGTAGTTGAAACCCGTGGAATGGGTACCATGCAATATGACTTCAAAGGGTCTTCATTTGCTCACCGAACCTCTCCAATCCTATCATTGCTGCGTTTATGCCCCTGTACACATGCTTGATTCTCTTTCGGAGACATAGCAATCCATAGGTTTTAAGATACTTACTAGTCAGGTACATTCTTAGGCATTTAATATGCGGTGTTGAGTCCATTTCGTTGAGCAAGGAGTAGCTCTTGTCTATTCCATATTTGGCTTAAGGAACTTTATCTGTGCTCATTTCAATCTCTGGTTTTATGCAGCACCCCAACTCACCTTTACCCTTAAGCAAGCATAAGTTGGTTTTCTAAATTTGAGACCCTGTTCTGTTCTGTAATTCAGTTCCTGTGTAGCCAAGTTTACATTCCGTGTATTACTGATATCTTATGATGTTTCTTTTTCTGTGTGACTTATTTCAGTTAGAATCATCATACCTGAATCCACTCATTGTGCTGCTAAGGGCCTGATGACATAGATTTCATTGCTGAGTGATATTGCTTTGTAAGTAAATACCACAACTTCTTTATCCATTTTTCACTTTCTGCGATGTTGAACTTGTACTGTAAACGAGGTTCTTGTAAACAGAGGCGTTCCAAACTTTGGGGTGGCTGTGTCTTTTTTATTTTAATTTCCCTAAGCTATAGGACCATAAGGGGAAGTGCCCTAGGCTCTGTTGCTTTGTTTTTTAGATGTTTCAGGAAACACCATACACTTCTCCCGAGTGTCTGTTGGCAATTTACATCCCGCCCATCAGCATAACAAGGCTCCCAGTTCTCCATGGCCTGTCCTGTCTTTCTGGATTTTACACTTTTTTCAGATGGCCCTTTTGACCGGGGGGAAGTGAGACTTCATTGTAGTGCAGATTTCCTTTGCAAGCTTGCTTGGTTGGCCAAAAAGGGCGTATGCGTTTTTTCCTGAATATATTCAGGAAAAAACGCATACGCCCTTTTTGGCCAAGTGCATCATTGTGGACGTTCTGCCTCTTTTCCTATGCTTTCAATGCAATTCCAGTCTACCTCCTGAAATCAGTTTCCTGCAATTCTGCCCCGCTTTCAAGTCCTCTTGGCAGCCTTACTTCAGTATATTTTTGGACGATAGCTGTCATTTATAACTCTGCAGGTTTGTGAATTACAGTGCCCCTGAGCTCCTTTCTTCAACTCGCTTTCTTTTGAGCTGGCCGCAACACCGCAGGATGGCTTCAGGCCCTAATCTGGTTCCGGCACGGCACGCTGAGCCTTTGGTTAATTCCTCTTCCTGGTGGGAAATGAGAGTTAAATTTGCCCGTCCAGACACCTCCAGCTAGTCTCTCATTGGTTCTCGCTATTCCTGTTCATCTTCCGCAGAAATTGCAAACTGGGCCAAACAGGAGGTTAAAGGGACTGACTCTCCAAGTCGGGAGGGTGTTAGTAAAGCGTCTGGAATGTTGCACCCGAGTACCAGGGTACGAAAACTGAGACATATTTGAACACGTCTCCCGATCACATGGTTGATCATACTCTAGGTTCCACATGCATGTTTTAGCTGAAGGAAGAATACCTTAAACCTGGGTAGTTGAAACCCGTGGAATGGGTACCATGCAATATGACTTCAAAGGGTCTTCATTTGCTCACCGAACCTCTCCAATCCTATCACTGCTGCGTTTATGCCCCTGTACACATGCTTGATTCTCTTTCGGAGACATAGCAATCCATAGGTTTTAAGATACTTACTAGTCAGGTACATTCTTAGGCATTTAATATGCGGTGTTGAGTCCATTTCGTTGAGCAAGGAGTAGCTCTTGTCTATTCCATATTTGGCTTAAGGAACTTTATCTGTGTTCATTTCAATCTCTGGTTTTATGCAGCACCCCAACTCACCTTTCCCCTTAAGCAAGCATAAGTTGGTTTTCTAAATTTGAGACCCTGTTCTGTTCTGTAATTCAGTTCCTGTGTAGCCAAGTTTACATTCCGTGTATTACTGATATCTTATGATGTTTCTTTTTCTGTGTGACTTATTTCAGTTAGAATCATCATACCTGAATCCACTCATTGTGCTGCTAAGGGCCTGATGACATAGATTTCATTGCTGAGTGATATTGCTTTGTAAGTAAATACCACAACTTCTTTATCCATTTTTCACTTTCTGCGATGTTGAACTTGTACTGTAAACGAGATTCTTGTAAACAGAGGCGTCCCAAACTTTGGGGTGGCTGTGTCTTTTTGATTTTAATTTCCCTAAGCTATAGGACCATAAGTGGAAGTGCCCTAGGCTCTGTTGCTTTGTTTTTTAGATGTTTCAGGAAACACCATACACTTCTCCCGAGTGTCTGTTGGCAATTTACATCCCGCCCATCAGCATAACAAGGCTCCCAGTTCTCCATGGCCTGTCCTGTCTTTCTGGATTTTACACTTTTTTCAGATGGCCCTTTTGACCGGGGGGAAGTGAGACTTCATTGTAGTGCAGATTTCCTTTGCAAGCTTGCTTGGTTGGCCAAAAAGGGCGTATGCGTTTTTTCCTGAATATATTCAGGAAAAAACGCATACGCCCTTTTTGGCCAAGTGCATCATTGTGGACGTTCTGCCTCTTTTCCTATGCTTTCAATGCAATTCCAGTCTACCTCCTGAAATCGGTTTCCTGCAATTCTGCCCCGCTTTCAAGTCCTCTTGGCAGCCTTACTTCAGTATATTTTTGGACGATAGCTGTCATTTATAACTCTGCAGGTTTGTGAATTACAGTGCCCCTGAGCTCCTTTCTTCAACTCGCTTTCTTGTGACCTGGCCGCAACACCGCAGGATGGCTTCAGGCCCTAATCTGGTTCCGGCACGGCACGCTGAGCCTTTGGTTAATTCCTCTTCCTGGTGGGAAATGAGAGTTAAATTTGCCCGTCCAGACACCTCCAGCTAGTCTCTCATTGGTTCTCGCTATTCCTGTTCATCTTCCGCAGAAATTGCAAACTGGGCCAAACAGGAGGTTAAAGGGACTGACTCTCCAAGTCGGGAGGGTGTTAGTAAAGCATCTGGAATGTTGCACCCGAGTACCAGGGTACAAAAACTGAGACATATTTGAACACGTCTCCCGATCACATGGTTGATCATACTCTAGGTTCCACATGCATGTTTTAGCTGAAGGAAGAATACCTTAAACCTGGGTAGTTGAAACCCGTGGAATGGGTACCATGCAATATGACTTCAAAGGGTCTTCATTTGCTCACCGAACCTCTCCAATCCTATCACTGCTGCGTTTATGCCCCTGTACACATGCTTGATTCTCTTTCGGAGACATAGCAATCCATAGGTTTTAAGATACTTACTAGTCAGGTACATTCTTAGGCATTTAATATGCGGTGTTGAGTCCATTTCGTTGAGCAAGGAGTAGCTCTTGTCTATTCCATATTTGGCTTAAGGAACTTTATCTGTGTTCATTTCAATCTCTGGTTTTATGCAGCACCCCAACTCACCTTTCCCCTTAAGCAAGCATAAGTTGGTTTTCCAAATTTGAGACCCTGTTCTGTTCTGTAATTCAGTTCCTGTGTAGCCAAGTTTACATTCCGTGTATTACTGATATCTTATGATGTTTCTTTTTCTGTGTGACTTATTTCAGTTAGAATCATCATACCTGAATCCACTCATTGTGCTGCTAAGGGCCTGATGACATAGATTTCATTGCTGAGTGATATTGCTTTGTAAGTAAATACCACAACTTCTTTATCCATTTTTCACTTTCTGCGATGTTGAACTTGTACTGTAAACGAGGTTCTTGTAAACAGAGGCGTCCCAATGTTTGGGGTGGCTGTGTCTTTTTGATTTTAATTTCCCTAAGCTATAGGACCATAAGTGGAAGTGCCCTAGGCTCTGTTGCTTTGTTTTTTAGATGTTTCAGGAAACACCATACACTTCTCCCGAGTGTCTGTTGGCAATTTACATCCCGCCCATCAGCATAACAAGGCTCCCAGTTCTCCATGGCCTGTCCTGCCTTTCTGGATTTTACACTTTTTTCAGATGGCCCTTTTGACCGGGGGGAAGTGAGACTTCATTGTAGTGCAGATTTCCTTTGCAAGCTTGCTTGGTTGGCCAAAAAGGGCGTATGCGTTTTTTCCTGAATATATTCAGGAAAAAACGCATACGCCCTTTTTGGCCAAGTGCATCATTGTGGACGTTCTGCCTCTTTTCCTATGCTTTCAATGCAATTCCAGTCTGCCTCCTGAAATCGGTTTCCTGCAATTCTGCCCCGCTTTCAAGTCCTCTTGGCAGCCTTACTTCAGTATATTTTTGGACGATAGCTGTCATTTATAACTCTGCAGGTTTGTGAATTACAGTGCCCCTGAGCTCCTTTCTTCAACTCGCTTTCTTTTGAGCTGGCCGCAACACCGCAGGATGGCTTCAGGCCCTAATCTGGTTCCGGCACGGCACGCTGAGCCTTTGGTTAATTCCTCTTCCTGGTGGGAAATGAGAGTTAAATTTGCCCGTCCAGACACCTCCAGCTAGTCTCTCATTGGTTCTCGCTATTCCTGTTCATCTTCCGCAGAAATTGCAAACTGGGCCAAACAGGAGGTTAAAGGGACTGACTCTCCAAGTCGGGAGGGTGTTAGTAAAGCGTCTGGAATGTTGCACCCGAGTACCAGGGTACGAAAACTGAGACATATTTGAACACGTCTCCCGATCACATGGTTGATCATACTCTAGGTTCCACATGCATGTTTTAGCTGAAGGAAGAATACCTTAAACCTGGGTAGTTGAAACCCGTGGAATGGGTACCATGCAATATGACTTCAAAGGGTCTTCATTTGCTCACCGAACCTCTCCAATCCTATCACTGCTGCGTTTATGCCCCTGTACACATGCTTGATTCTCTTTCGGAGACATAGCAATCCATAGGTTTTAAGATACTTACTAGTCAGGTACATTCTTAGGCATTTAATATGCGGTGTTGAGTCCATTTCGTTGAGCAAGGAGTAGCTCTTGTCTATTCCATATTTGGCTTAAGGAACTTTATCTGTGTTCATTTCAATCTCTGGTTTTATGCAGCACCCCAACTCACCTTTCCCCTTAAGCAAGCATAAGTTGGTTTTCTAAATTTGAGACCCTGTTCTGTTCTGTAATTCAGTTCCTGTGTAGCCAAGTTTACATTCCGTGTATTACTGATATCTTATGATGTTTCTTTTTCTGTGTGACTTATTTCAGTTAGAATCATCATACCTGAATCCACTCATTGTGCTGCTAAGGGCCTGATGACATAGATTTCATTGCTGAGTGATATTGCTTTGTAAGTAAATACCACAACTTCTTTATCCATTTTTCACTTTCTGCGATGTTGAACTTGTACTGTAAACGAGATTCTTGTAAACAGAGGCGTCCCAAACTTTGGGGTGGCTGTGTCTTTTTGATTTTAATTTCCCTAAGCTATAGGACCATAAGTGGAAGTGCCCTAGGCTCTGTTGCTTTGTTTTTTAGATGTTTCAGGAAACACCATACACTTCTCCCGAGTGTCTGTTGGCAATTTACATCCCGCCCATCAGCATAACAAGGCTCCCAGTTCTCCATGGCCTGTCCTGTCTTTCTGGATTTTACACTTTTTTCAGATGGCCCTTTTGACCGGGGGGAAGTGAGACTTCATTGTAGTGCAGATTTCCTTTGCAAGCTTGCTTGGTTGGCCAAAAAGGGCGTATGCGTTTTTTCCTGAATATATTCAGGAAAAAACGCATACGCCCTTTTTGGCCAAGTGCATCATTGTGGACGTTCTGCCTCTTTTCCTATGCTTTCAATGCAATTCCAGTCTACCTCCTGAAATCGGTTTCCTGCAATTCTGCCCCGCTTTCAAGTCCTCTTGGCAGCCTTACTTCAGTATATTTTTGGACGATAGCTGTCATTTATAACTCTGCAGGTTTGTGAATTACAGTGCCCCTGAGCTCCTTTCTTCAACTCGCTTTCTTGTGACCTGGCCGCAACACCGCAGGATGGCTTCAGGCCCTAATCTGGTTCCGGCACGGCACGCTGAGCCTTTGGTTAATTCCTCTTCCTGGTGGGAAATGAGAGTTAAATTTGCCCGTCCAGACACCTCCAGCTAGTCTCTCATTGGTTCTCGCTATTCCTGTTCATCTTCCGCAGAAATTGCAAACTGGGCCAAACAGGAGGTTAAAGGGACTGACTCTCCAAGTCGGGAGGGTGTTAGTAAAGCATCTGGAATGTTGCACCCGAGTACCAGGGTACAAAAACTGAGACATATTTGAACACGTCTCCCGATCACATGGTTGATCATACTCTAGGTTCCACATGCATGTTTTAGCTGAAGGAAGAATACCTTAAACCTGGGTAGTTGAAACCCGTGGAATGGGTACCATGCAATATGACTTCAAAGGGTCTTCATTTGCTCACCGAACCTCTCCAATCCTATCACTGCTGCGTTTATGCCCCTGTACACATGCTTGATTCTCTTTCGGAGACATAGCAATCCATAGGTTTTAAGATACTTACTAGTCAGGTACATTCTTAGGCATTTAATATGGGGTGTTGAGTCCATTTCGTTGAGCAAGGAGTAGCTCTTGTCTATTCCATATTTGGCTTAAGGAACTTTATCTGTGTTCATTTCAATCTCTGGTTTTATGCAGCACCCCAACTCACCTTTCCCCTTAAGCAAGCATAAGTTGGTTTTCCAAATTTGAGACCCTGTTCTGTTCTGTAATTCAGTTCCTGTGTAGCCAAGTTTACATTCCGTGTATTACTGATATCTTATGATGTTTCTTTTTCTGTGTGACTTATTTCAGTTAGAATCATCATACCTGAATCCACTCATTGTGCTGCTAAGGGCCTGATGACATAGATTTCATTGCTGAGTGATATTGCTTTGTAAGTAAATACCACAACTTCTTTATCCATTTTTCACTTTCTGCGATGTTGAACTTGTACTGTAAACGAGGTTCTTGTAAACAGAGGCGTCCCAATGTTTGGGGTGGCTGTGTCTTTTTGATTTTAATTTCCCTAAGCTATAGGACCATAAGTGGAAGTGCCCTAGGCTCTGTTGCTTTGTTTTTTAGATGTTTCAGGAAACACCATACACTTCTCCCGAGTGTCTGTTGGCAATTTACATCCCGCCCATCAGCATAACAAGGCTCCCAGTTCTCCATGGCCTGTCCTGCCTTTCTGGATTTTACACTTTTTTCAGATGGCCCTTTTGACCGGGGGGAAGTGAGACTTCATTGTAGTGCAGATTTCCTTTGCAAGCTTGCTTGGTTGGCCAAAAAGGGCGTATGCGTTTTTTCCTGAATATATTCAGGAAAAAACGCATACGCCCTTTTTGGCCAAGTGCATCATTGTGGACGTTCTGCCTCTTTTCCTATGCTTTCAATGCAATTCCAGTCTGCCTCCTGAAATCGGTTTCCTGCAATTCTGCCCCGCTTTCAAGTCCTCTTGGCAGCCTTACTTCAGTATATTTTTGGACGATAGCTGTCATTTATAACTCTGCAGGTTTGTGAATTACAGTGCCCCTGAGCTCCTTTCTTCAACTCGCTTTCTTTTGAGCTGGCCGCAACACCGCAGGATGGCTTCAGGCCCTAATCTGGTTCCGGCACGGCACGCTGAGCCTTTGGTTAATTCCTCTTCCTGGTGGGAAATGAGAGTTAAATTTGCCCGTCCAGACACCTCCAGCTAGTCTCTCATTGGTTCTCGCTATTCCTGTTCATCTTCCGCAGAAATTGCAAACTGGGCCAAACAGGAGGTTAAAGGGACTGACTCTCCAAGTCGGGAGGGTGTTAGTAAAGCGTCTGGAATGTTGCACCCGAGTACCAGGGTACGAAAACTGAGACATATTTGAACACGTCTCCCGATCACATGGTTGATCATACTCTAGGTTCCACATGCATGTTTTAGCTGAAGGAAGAATACCTTAAACCTGGGTAGTTGAAACCCGTGGAATGGGTACCATGCAATATGACTTCAAAGGGTCTTCATTTGCTCACCGAACCTCTCCAATCCTATCACTGCTGCGTTTATGCCCCTGTACACATGCTTGATTCTCTTTCGGAGACATAGCAATCCATAGGTTTTAAGATACTTACTAGTCAGGTACATTCTTAGGCATTTAATATGCGGTGTTGAGTCCATTTCGTTGAGCAAGGAGTAGCTCTTGTCTATTCCATATTTGGCTTAAGGAACTTTATCTGTGTTCATTTCAATCTCTGGTTTTATGCAGCACCCCAACTCACCTTTACCCTTAAGCAAGCATAGTTGGTTTTCTAAATTTGAGACCCTGTTCTGTTCTGTAATTCAGTTCCTGTGTAGCCAAGTTTACATTCCGTGTATTACTGATATCTTATGATGTTTCTTTTTCTGTGTGACTTATTTCAGTTAGAATCATCATACCTGAATCCACTCATTGTGCTGCTAAGGGCCTGATGACATAGATTTCATTGCTGAGTGATATTGCTTTGTAAGTAAATACCACAACTTCTTTATCCATTTTTCACTTTCTGCGATGTTGAACTTGTACTGTAAATGAGGTTCTTGTAAACAGAGGCGTCCCAAACTTTGGGGTGGCTGTGTCTTTTTGATTTTAATTTCCCTAAGCTATAGGACCATAAGTGGAAGTGCCCTAGGCTCTGTTGCTTTGTTTTTTAGATGTTTCAGGAAACACCATACACTTCTCCCGAGTGTCTGTTGGCAATTTACATCCCGCCCATCAGCATAACAAGGCTCCCAGTTCTCCATGGCCTGTCCTGTCTTTCTGGATTTTACACTTTTTTCAGATGGCCCTTTTGACCGGGGGGAAGTGAGACTTCATTGTAGTGCAGATTTCCTTTGCAAGCTTGCTTGGTTGGCCAAAAAGCGCGTATGCGTTTTTTCCTGAATATATTCAGGAAAAAACGCATACGCCCTTTTTGGCCAAGTGCATCATTGTGGACGTTCTGCCTCTTTTCCTATGCTTTCAATGCAATTCCAGTCTACCTCCTGAAATCGGTTTCCTGCAATTCTGCCCCGCTTTCAAGTCCTCTTGGCAGCCTTACTTCAGTATATTTTTGGACGATAGCTGTCATTTATAACTCTGCAGGTTTGTGAATTACAGTGCCCCTGAGCTCCTTTCTTCAACTCGCTTTCTTTTGAGCTGGCCGCAACACCGCAGGATGGCTTCAGGCCCTAATCTGGTTCCGGCACGGCACGCTGAGCCTTTGGTTAATTCCTCTTCCTGGTGGGAAATGAGAGTTAAATTTGCCCGTCCAGACACCTCCAGCTAGTCTCTCATTGGTTCTCGCTATTCCTGTTCATCTTCCGCAGAAATTGCAAACTGGGCCAAACAGGAGGTTAAAGGGACTGACTCTCCAAGTCGGGAGGGTGTTAGTAAAGCGTCTGGAATGTTGCACCCGAGTACCAGGGTACGAAAACTGAGACATATTTGAACACGTCTCCCGATCACATGGTTGATCATACTCTAGGTTCCACATGCATGTTTTAGCTGAAGGAAGAATACCTTAAACCTGGGTAGTTGAAACCCGTGGAATGGGTACCATGCAATATGACTTCAAAGGGTCTTCATTTGCTCACCGAACCTCTCCAATCCTATCACTGCTGCGTTTATGCCCCTGTACACATGCTTGATTCTCTTTCGGAGACATAGCAATCCATAGGTTTTAAGATACTTACTAGTCAGGTACATTCTTAGGCATTTAATATGCGGTGTTGAGTCCATTTCGTTGAGCAAGGAGTAGCTCTTGTCTATTCCATATTTGGCTTAAGGAACTTTATCTGTGTTCATTTCAATCTCTGGTTTTATGCAGCACCCCAACTCACCTTTCCCCTTAAGCAAGCATAAGTTGGTTTTCCAAATTTGAGACCCTGTTCTGTTCTGTAATTCAGTTCCTGTGTAGCCAAGTTTACATTCCGTGTATTACTGATATCTTATGATGTTTCTTTTTCTGTGTGACTTATTTCAGTTAGAATCATCATACCTGAATCCACTCATTGTGCTGCTAAGGGCCTGATGACATAGATTTCATTGCTGAGTGATATTGCTTTGTAAGTAAATACCACAACTTCTTTATCCATTTTTCACTTTCTGCGATGTTGAACTTGTACTGTAAACGAGGTTCTTGTAAACACAGGCGTCCCAATGTTTGGGGTGGCTGTGTCTTTTTGATTTTAATTTCCCTAAGCTATAGGACCATAAGTGGAAGTGCCCTAGGCTCTGTTGCTTTGTTTTTTAGATGTTTCAGGAAACACCATACACTTCTCCCGAGTGTCTGTTGGCAATTTACATCCCGCCCATCAGCATAACAAGGCTCCCAGTTCTCCATGGCCTGTCCTGCCTTTCTGGATTTTACACTTTTTTCAGATGGCCCTTTTGACCGGGGGGAAGTGAGACTTCATTGTAGTGCAGATTTCCTTTGCAAGCTTGCTTGGTTGGCCAAAAAGGGCGTATGCGTTTTTTCCTGAATATATTCAGGAGAAAACGCATACGCCCTTTTTGGCCAAGTGCATCATTGTGGACGTTCTGCCTCTTTTCCTATGCTTTCAATGCAATTCCAGTCTGCCTCCTGAAATCGGTTTCCTGCAATTCTGCCCCGCTTTCAAGTCCTCTTGGCAGCCTTACTTCAGTATATTTTTGGACGATAGCTGTCATTTATAACTCTGCAGGTTTGTGAATTACAGTGCCCCTGAGCTCCTTTCTTCAACTCGCTTTCTTTTGAGCTGGCCGCAACACCGCAGGATGGCTTCAGGCCCTAATCTGGTTCCGGCACGGCACGCTGAGCCTTTGGTTAATTCCTCTTCCTGGTGGGAAATGAGAGTTAAATTTGCCCGTCCAGACACCTCCAGCTAGTCTCTCATTGGTTCTCGCTATTCCTGTTCATCTTCCGCAGAAATTGCAAACTGGGCCAAACAGGAGGTTAAAGGGACTGACTCTCCAAGTCGGGAGGGTGTTAGTAAAGCGTCTGGAATGTTGCACCCGAGTACCAGGGTACGAAAACTGAGACATATTTGAACACGTCTCCCGATCACATGGTTGATCATACTCTAGGTTCCACATGCATGTTTTAGCTGAAGGAAGAATACCTTAAACCTGGGTAGTTGAAACCCGTGGAATGGGTACCATGCAATATGACTTCAAAGGGTCTTCATTTGCTCACCGAACCTCTCCAATCCTATCACTGCTGCGTTTATGCCCCTGTACACATGCTTGATTCTCTTTCGGAGACATAGCAATCCATAGGTTTTAAGATACTTACTAGTCAGGTACATTCTTAGGCATTTAATATGCGGTGTTGAGTCCATTTCGTTGAGCAAGGAGTAGCTCTTGTCTATTCCATATTTGGCTTAAGGAACTTTATCTGTGCTCATTTCAATCTATGGTTTTATGCAGCACCCCAACTCACCTTTACCCTTAAGCAAGCATAAGTTGGTTTTCTAAATTTGAGACCCTGTTCTGTTCTGTAATTCAGTTCCTGTGTAGCCAAGTTTACATTCCGTGTATTACTGATATCTTATGATGTTTCTTTTTCTGTGTGACTTATTTCAGTTAGAATCATCATACCTGAATCCACTCATTGTGCTGCTACGGGCCTGATGACATAGATTTCATTGCTGAGTGATATTGCTTTGTAAGTAAATACCACAACTTCTTTATCCATTTTTCACTTTCTGCGATGTTGAACTTGTACTGTAAACGAGGTTCTTGTAAACAGAGGCGTCCTAAACTTTGGGGTGGCTGTGTCTTTTTGATTTTAATTTCCCTAAGCTATAGGACCATAAGTGGAAGTGCCCTAGGCTCTGTTGCTTTGTTTTTTAGATGTTTCAGGAAACACCATACACTTCTCCCGAGTGTCTGTTGGCAATTTACATCCCGCCCATCAGCATAACAAGGCTCCCAGTTCTCCATGGCCTGTCCTGCCTTTCTGGATTTTACACTTTTTTCAGATGGCCCTTTTGACCGGGGGGAAGTGAGACTTCATTGTAGTGCAGATTTCCTTTGCAAGCTTGCTTGGTTGGCCAAAAAGGGCGTATGCGTTTTTTCCTGAATATATTCAGGAGAAAACGCATACGCCCTTTTTGGCCAAGTGCATCATTGTGGACGTTCTGCCTCTTTTCCTATGCTTTCAATGCAATTCCAGTCTGCCTCCTGAAATCGGTTTCCTGCAATTCTGCCCCGCTTTCAAGTCCTCTTGGCAGCCTTACTTCAGTATATTTTTGGACGATAGCTGTCATTTATAACTCTGCAGGTTTGTGAATTACAGTGCCCCTGAGCTCCTTTCTTCAACTCGCTTTCTTTTGAGCTGGCCGCAACACCGCAGGATGGCTTCAGGCCCTAATCTGGTTCCGGCACGGCACGCTGAGCCTTTGGTTAATTCCTCTTCCTGGTGGGAAATGAGAGTTAAATTTGCCCGTCCAGACACCTCCAGCTAGTCTCTCATTGGTTCTCGCTATTCCTGTTCATCTTCCGCAGAAATTGCAAACTGGGCCAAACAGGAGGTTAAAGGGACTGACTCTCCAAGTCGGGAGGGTGTTAGTAAAGCGTCTGGAATGTTGCACCCGAGTACCAGGGTACGAAAACTGAGACATATTTGAACACGTCTCCCGATCACATGGTTGATCATACTCTAGGTTCCACATGCATGTTTTAGCTGAAGGAAGAATACCTTAAACCTGGGTAGTTGAAACCCGTGGAATGGGTACCATGCAATATGACTTCAAAGGGTCTTCATTTGCTCACCGAACCTCTCCAATCCTATCACTGCTGCGTTTATGCCCCTGTACACATGCTTGATTCTCTTTCGGAGACATAGCAATCCATAGGTTTTAAGATACTTACTAGTCAGGTACATTCTTAGGCATTTAATATGCGGTGTTGAGTCCATTTCGTTGAGCAAGGAGTAGCTCTTGTCTATTCCATATTTGGCTTAAGGAACTTTATCTGTGCTCATTTCAATCTATGGTTTTATGCAGCACCCCAACTCACCTTTACCCTTAAGCAAGCATAAGTTGGTTTTCTAAATTTGAGACCCTGTTCTGTTCTGTAATTCAGTTCCTGTGTAGCCAAGTTTACATTCCGTGTATTACTGATATCTTATGATGTTTCTTTTTCTGTGTGACTTATTTCAGTTAGAATCATCATACCTGAATCCACTCATTGTGCTGCTACGGGCCTGATGACATAGATTTCATTGCTGAGTGATATTGCTTTGTAAGTAAATACCACAACTTCTTTATCCATTTTTCACTTTCTGCGATGTTGAACTTGTACTGTAAACGAGGTTCTTGTAAACAGAGGCGTCCTAAACTTTGGGGTGGCTGTGTCTTTTTGATTTTAATTTCCCTAAGCTATAGGACCATAAGTGGAAGTGCCCTAGGCTCTGTTGCTTTGTTTTTTAGATGTTTCAGGAAACACCATACACTTCTCCCGAGTGTCTGTTGGCAATTTACATCCCGCCCATCAGCATAACAAGGCTCCCAGTTCTCCATGGCCTGTCCTGCCTTTCTGGATTTTACACTTTTTTCAGATGGCCCTTTTGACCGGGGGGAAGTGAGACTTCATTGTAGTGCAGATTTCCTTTGCAAGCTTGCTTGGTTGGCCAAAAAGGGCGTATGCGTTTTTTCCTGAATATATTCAGGAGAAAACGCATACGCCCTTTTTGGCCAAGTGCATCATTGTGGACGTTCTGCCTCTTTTCCTATGCTTTCAATGCAATTCCAGTCTACCTCCTGAAATCGGTTTCCTGCAATTCTGCCCCGCTTTCAAGTCCTCTTGGCAGCCTTACTTCAGTATATTTTTGGACGATAGCTGTCATTTATAACTCTGCAGGTTTGTGAATTACAGTGCCCCTGAGCTCCTTTCTTCAACTCGCTTTCTTTTGAGCTGGCCGCAACACCGCAGGATGGCTTCAGGCCCTAATCTGGTTCCGGCACGGCACGCTGAGCCTTTGGTTAATTCCTCTTCCTGGTGGGAAATGAGAGTTAAATTTGCCCGTCCAGACACCTCCAGCTAGTCTCTCATTGGTTCTCGCTATTCCTGTTCATCTTCCGCAGAAATTGCAAACTGGGCCAAACAGGAGGTTAAAGGGACTGACTCTCCAAGTCGGGAGGGTGTTAGTAAAGCGTCTGGAATGTTGCACCCGAGTACCAGGGTACGAAAACTGAGACATATTTGAACACGTCTCCCGATCACATGGTTGATCATACTCTAGGTTCCACATGCATGTTTTAGCTGAAGGAAGAATACCTTAAACCTGGGTAGTTGAAACCCGTGGAATGGGTACCATGCAATATGACTTCAAAGGGTCTTCATTTGCTCACCGAACCTCTCCAATCCTATCACTGCTGCGTTTATACCCTGTACACATGCTTGATTCTCTTTCGGAGACATAGCAATCCATAGGTTTTAAGATACTTACTAGTCAGGTACATTCTTAGGCATTTAATATGCGGTGTTGAGTCCATTTCGTTGAGCAAGAGGTAGCTCTTGTCTATTCCATATTTGGCTTAAGGAACTTTATCTGTGCTCATTTCAATCTCTGGTTTTATGCAGCACCCCAACTCACCTTTCCCCTTAAGCAAGCATAAGTTGGTTTTCTAAATTTGAGACCCTGTTCTGTTCTGTAATTCAGTTCCTGTGTAGCCAAGTTTACATTCCGTGTATTACTGATATCTTATGATGTTTCTTTTTCTGTGTGACTTATTTCAGTTAGAATCATCATACCTGAATCCACTCATTGTGCTGCTACGGGCCTGATGACATAGATTTCATTGCTGAGTGATATTGCTTTGTAAGTAAATACCACAACTTCTTTATCCATTTTTCACTTTCTGCGATGTTGAACTTGTACTGTAAACGAGGTTCTTGTAAACAGAGGCGTCCTAAACTTTGGGGTGGCTGTGTCTTTTTGATTTTAATTTCCCTAAGCTATAGGACCATAAGTGGAAGTGCCCTAGGCTCTGTTGCTTTGTTTTTTAGATGTTTCAGGAAACACCATACACTTCTCCCGAGTGTCTGTTGGCAATTTACATCCCGCCCATCAGCATAACAAGGCTCCCAGTTCTCCATGGCCTGTCCTGCCTTTCTGGATTTTACACTTTTTTCAGATGGCCCTTTTGACCGGGGGGAAGTGAGACTTCATTGTAGTGCAGATTTCCTTTGCAAGCTTGCTTGGTTGGCCAAAAAGGGCGTATGCGTTTTTTCCTGAATATATTCAGGAGAAAACGCATACGCCCTTTTTGGCCAAGTGCATCATTGTGGACGTTCTGCCTCTTTTCCTATGCTTTCAATGCAATTCCAGTCTACCTCCTGAAATCGGTTTCCTGCAATTCTGCCCCGCTTTCAAGTCCTCTTGGCAGCCTTACTTCAGTATATTTTTGGACGATAGCTGTCATTTATAACTCTGCAGGTTTGTGAATTACAGTGCCCCTGAGCTCCTTTCTTCAACTCGCTTTCTTTTGAGCTGGCCGCAACACCGCAGGATGGCTTCAGGCCCTAATCTGGTTCCGGCACGGCACGCTGAGCCTTTGGTTAATTCCTCTTCCTGGTGGGAAATGAGAGTTAAATTTGCCCGTCCAGACACCTCCAGCTAGTCTCTCATTGGTTCTCGCTATTCCTGTTCATCTTCCGCAGAAATTGCAAACTGGGCCAAACAGGAGGTTAAAGGGACTGACTCTCCAAGTCGGGAGGGTGTTAGTAAAGCGTCTGGAATGTTGCACCCGAGTACCAGGGTACGAAAACTGAGACATATTTGAACACGTCTCCCGATCACATGGTTGATCATACTCTAGGTTCCACATGCATGTTTTAGCTGAAGGAAGAATACATTAAACCTGGGTAGTTGAAACCCGTGGAATGGGTACCATGCAATATGACTTCAAAGGGTCTTCATTTGCTCACCGAACCTCTCCAATCCTATCACTGCTGCGTTTATGCCCCTGTACACATGCTTGATTCTCTTTCGGAGACATAGCAATCCATAGGTTTTAAGATACTAGTCAGGTACATTCTTAGGCATTTAATATGCGGTGTTGAGTCCATTTCGTTGAGCAAGGAGTAGCTCTTGTCTATTCCATATTTGGCTTAAGGAACTTTATCTGTGCTCATTTCAATCTATGGTTTTATGCAGCACCCCAACTCACCTTTACCCTTAAGCAAGCATAAGTTGGTTTTCTAAATTTGAGACCCTGTTCTGTTCTGTAATTCAGTTCCTGTGTAGCCAAGTTTACATTCCGTGTATTACTGATATCTTATGATGTTTCTTTTTCTGTGTGACTTATTTCAGTTAGAATCATCATACCTGAATCCACTCATTGTGCTGCTACGGGCCTGATGACATAGATTTCATTGCTGAGTGATATTGCTTTGTAAGTAAATACCACAACTTCTTTATCCATTTTTCACTTTCTGCGATGTTGAACTTGTACTGTAAACGAGGTTGTTGTAAACAGAGGCGTCCCATACTTTGGGGTGGCTGTGTCTTTTTGATTTTAATTTCCCTAAGCTATAGGACCATAAGTGGAAGTGCCCTAGGCTCTGTTGCTTTGTTTTTTAGATGTTTCAGGAAACACCATACACTTCTCCCGAGTGTCTGTTGGCAATTTACATCCCGCCCATCAGCATAACAAGGCTCCCAGTTCTCCATGGCCTGTCCTGCCTTTCTGGATTTTACACTTTTTTCAGATGGCCCTTTTGACCGGGGGGAAGTGAGACTTCATTGTAGTGCAGATTTCCTTTGCAAGCTTGCTTGGTTGGCCAAAAAGGGCGTATGCGTTTTTTCCTGAATATATTCAGGAGAAAACGCATACGCCGTTTTTGGCCAAGTGCATCATTGTGGACGTTCTGCCTCTTTTCCTATGCTTTCAATGCAATTCCAGTCTACCTCCTGAAATCGGTTTCCTGCAATTCTGCCCCGCTTTCAAGTCCTCTTGGCAGCCTTACTTCAGTATATTTTTGGACGATAGCTGTCATTTATAACTCTGCAGGTTTGTGAATTACAGTGCCCCTGAGCTCCTTTCTTCAACTCGCTTTCTTTTGAGCTGGCCGCAACACCGCAGGATGGCTTCAGGCCCTAATCTGGTTCCGGCACGGCACGCTGAGCCTTTGGTTAATTCCTCTTCCTGGTGGGAAATGAGAGTTAAATTTGCCCGTCCAGACACCTCCAGCTAGTCTCTCATTGGTTCTCGCTATTCCTGTTCATCTTCCGCAGAAATTGCAAACTGGGCCAAACAGGAGGTTAAAGGGACTGACTCTCCAAGTCGGGAGGGTGTTAGTAAAGCGTCTGGAATGTTGCACCCGAGTACCAGGGTACGAAAACTGAGACATATTTGAACACGTCTCCCGATCACATGGTTGATCATACTCTAGGTTCCACATGCATGTTTTAGCTGAAGGAAGAATACCTTAAACCTGGGTAGTTGAAACCCGTGGAATGGGTACCATGCAATATGACTTCAAAGGGTCTTCATTTGCTCACCGAACCTCTCCAATCCTATCACTGCTGCGTTTATACCCTGTACACATGCTTGATTCTCTTTCGGAGACATAGCAATCCATAGGTTTTAAGATACTTACTAGTCAGGTACATTCTTAGGCATTTAATATGCGGTGTTGAGTCCATTTCGTTGAGCAAGAGGTAGCTCTTGTCTATTCCATATTTGGCTTAAGGAACTTTATCTGTGCTCATTTCAATCTATGGTTTTATGCAGCACCCCAACTCACCTTTCCCCTTAAGCAAGCATAAGTTGGTTTTCTAAATTTGAGACCCTGTTCTGTTCTGTAATTCAGTTCCTGTGTAGCCAAGTTTACATTCCGTGTATTACTGATATCTTATGATGTTTCTTTTTCTGTGTGACTTATTTCAGTTAGAATCATCATACCTGAATCCACTCATTGTGCTGCTACGGGCCTGATGACATAGATTTCATTGCTGAGTGATATTGCTTTGTAAGTAAATACCACAACTTCTTTATCCATTTTTCACTTTCTGCGATGTTGAACTTGTACTGTAAACGAGGTTCTTGTAAACAGAGGCGTCCTAAACTTTGGGGTGGCTGTGTCTTTTTGATTTTAATTTCCCTAAGCTATAGGACCATAAGTGGAAGTGCCCTAGGCTCTGTTGCTTTGTTTTTTAGATGTTTCAGGAAACACCATACACTTCTCCCGAGTGTCTGTTGGCAATTTACATCCCGCCCATCAGCATAACAAGGCTCCCAGTTCTCCATGGCCTGTCCTGCCTTTCTGGATTTTACACTTTTTTCAGATGGCCCTTTTGACCGGGGGGAAGTGAGACTTCATTGTAGTGCAGATTTCCTTTGCAAGCTTGCTTGGTTGGCCAAAAAGGGCGTATGCGTTTTTTCCTGAATATATTCAGGAGAAAACGCATACGCCCTTTTTGGCCAAGTGCATCATTGTGGACGTTCTGCCTCTTTTCCTATGCTTTCAATGCAATTCCAGTCTACCTCCTGAAATCGGTTTCCTGCAATTCTGCCCCGCTTTCAAGTCCTCTTGGCAGCCTTACTTCAGTATATTTTTGGACGATAGCTGTCATTTATAACTCTGCAGGTTTGTGAATTACAGTGCCCCTGAGCTCCTTTCTTCAACTCGCTTTCTTTTGAGCTGGCCGCAACACCGCAGGATGGCTTCAGGCCCTAATCTGGTTCCGGCACGGCACGCTGAGCCTTTGGTTAATTCCTCTTCCTGGTGGGAAATGAGAGTTAAATTTGCCCGTCCAGACACCTCCAGCTAGTCTCTCATTGGTTCTCGCTATTCCTGTTCATCTTCCGCAGAAATTGCAAACTGGGCCAAACAGGAGGTTAAAGGGACTGACTCTCCAAGTCGGGAGGGTGTTAGTAAAGCGTCTGGAATGTTGCACCCGAGTACCAGGGTACGAAAACTGAGACATATTTGAACACGTCTCCCGATCACATGGTTGATCATACTCTAGGTTCCACATGCATGTTTTAGCTGAAGGAAGAATACATTAAACCTGGGTAGTTGAAACCCGTGGAATGGGTACCATGCAATATGACTTCAAAGGGTCTTCATTTGCTCACCGAACCTCTCCAATCCTATCACTGCTGCGTTTATGCCCCTGTACACATGCTTGATTCTCTTTCGGAGACATAGCAATCCATAGGTTTTAAGATACTTACTAGTCAGGTACATTCTTAGGCATTTAATATGCGGTGTTGAGTCCATTTCGTTGAGCAAGGAGTAGCTCTTGTCTATTCCATATTTGGCTTAAGGAACTTTATCTGTGCTCATTTCAATCTATGGTTTTATGCAGCACCCCAACTCACCTTTACCCTTAAGCAAGCATAAGTTGGTTTTCTAAATTTGAGACCCTGTTCTGTTCTGTAATTCAGTTCCTGTGTAGCCAAGTTTACATTCCGTGTATTACTGATATCTTATGATGTTTCTTTTTCTGTGTGACTTATTTCAGTTAGAATCATCATACCTGAATCCACTCATTGTGCTGCTACGGGCCTGATGACATAGATTTCATTGCTGAGTGATATTGCTTTGTAAGTAAATACCACAACTTCTTTATCCATTTTTCACTTTCTGCGATGTTGAACTTGTACTGTAAACGAGGTTCTTGTAAACAGAGGCGTCCTAAACTTTGGGGTGGCTGTGTCTTTTTGATTTTAATTTCCCTAAGCTATAGGACCATAAGTGGAAGTGCCCTAGGCTCTGTTGCTTTGTTTTTTAGATGTTTCAGGAAACACCATACACTTCTCCCGAGTGTCTGTTGGCAATTTACATCCCGCCCATCAGCATAACAAGGCTCCCAGTTCTCCATGGCCTGTCCTGCCTTTCTGGATTTTACACTTTTTTCAGATGGCCCTTTTGACCGGGGGGAAGTGAGACTTCATTGTAGTGCAGATTTCCTTTGCAAGCTTGCTTGGTTGGCCAAAAAGGGCGTATGCGTTTTTTCCTGAATATATTCAGGAGAAAACGCATACGCCCTTTTTGGCCAAGTGCATCATTGTGGACGTTCTGCCTCTTTTCCTATGCTTTCAATGCAATTCCAGTCTACCTCCTGAAATCGGTTTCCTGCAATTCTGCCCCGCTTTCAAGTCCTCTTGGCAGCCTTACTTCAGTATATTTTTGGACGATAGCTGTCATTTATAACTCTGCAGGTTTGTGAATTACAGTGCCCCTGAGCTCCTTTCTTCAACTCGCTTTCTTTTGAGCTGGCCGCAACACCGCAGGATGGCTTCAGGCCCTAATCTGGTTCCGGCACGGCACGCTGAGCCTTTGGTTAATTCCTCTTCCTGGTGGGAAATGAGAGTTAAATTTGCCCGTCCAGACACCTCCAGCTAGTCTCTCATTGGTTCTCGCTATTCCTGTTCATCTTCCGCAGAAATTGCAAACTGGGCCAAACAGGAGGTTAAAGGGACTGACTCTCCAAGTCGGGAGGGTGTTAGTAAAGCGTCTGGAATGTTGCACCCGAGTACCAGGGTACGAAAACTGAGACATATTTGAACACGTCTCCCGATCACATGGTTGATCATACTCTAGGTTCCACATGCATGTTTTAGCTGAAGGAAGAATACCTTAAACCTGGGTAGTTGAAACCCGTGGAATGGGTACCATGCAATATGACTTCAAAGGGTCTTCATTTGCTCACCGAACCTCTCCAATCCTATCACTGCTGCGTTTATGCCCCTGTACACATGCTTGATTCTCTTTCGGAGACATAGCAATCCATAGGTTTTAAGATACTTACTAGTCAGGTACATTCTTAGGCATTTAATATGCGGTGTTGAGTCCATTTCGTTGAGCAAGAGGTAGCTCTTGTCTATTCCATATTTGGCTTAAGGAACTTTATCTGTGCTCATTTCAATCTCTGGTTTTATGCAGCACCCCAACTCACCTTTACCCTTAAGCAAGCATAAGTTGGTTTTCTAAATTTGAGACCCTGTTCTGTTCTGTAATTCAGTTCCTGTGTAGCCAAGTTTACATTCCGTGTATTACTGATATCTTATGATGTTTCTTTTTCTGTGTGACTTATTTCAGTTAGAATCATCATACCTGAATCCACTCATTGTGCTGCTAAGGGCCTGATGACATAGATTTCATTGCTGAGTGATATTGCTTTGTAAGTAAATACCACAACTTCTTTATCCATTTTTCACTTTCTGCGATGTTGAACTTGTACTGTAAACGAGGTTCTTGTAAACAGAGGCGTCCCAAACTTTGGGGTGGCTGTGTCTTTTTGATTTTAATTTCCCTAAGCTATAGGACCATAAGTGGAAGTGCCCTAGGCTCTGTTGCTTTGTTTTTTAGATGTTTCAGGAAACACCATACACTTCTCCCGAGTGTCTGTTGGCAATTTACATCCCGCCCATCAGCATAACAAGGCTCCCAGTTCTCCATGGCCTGTCCTGCCTTTCTGGATTTTACACTTTTTTCAGATGGCCCTTTTGACCGGGGGGAAGTGAGACTTCATTGTAGTGCAGATTTCCTTTGCAAGCTTGCTTGGTTGGCCAAAAAGGGCGTATACGTTTTGTCCTGAATATATTCAGGAAAAAACGCATACGCCCTTTTTGGCCAAGTGCATCATTGTGGACGTTCTGCCTCTTTTCCTATGCTTTCAATGCAATTCCAGTCTACCTCCTGAAATCGGTTTCCTGCAATTCTGCCCCGCTTTCAAGTCCTCTTGGCATCCTTACTTCAGTATATTTTTGGACGATAGCTGTCATTTATAACTCTGCAGGTTTGTGAATTACAGTGCCCCTGAGCTCCTTTCTTCAACTCGTTTTCTTTTGAGCTGGCCGCAACACCGCAGGATGGCTTCAGGCCCTAATCTGGTTCCGGCACGGCACGCTGAGCCTTTGGTTAATTCCTCTTCCTGGTGGGAAATGAGAGTTAAATTTGCCCGTCCAGACACCTCCAGCTAGTCTCTCATTGGTTCTTGCTATTCCTGTTCATCTTCCGCAGAAATTGCAAACTGGGCCAAACAGGAGGTTAAAGGGACTGACTCTCCAAGTCGGGAGGGTGTTAGTAAAGCGTCTGGAATGTTGCACCCGAGTACCAGGGTACGAAAACTGAGACATATTTGAACACGTCTCCCGATCACATGGTTGATCATACTCTAGGTTCCACATGCATGTTTTACCTGAAGGAAGAATACCTTAAACCTGGGTAGTTGAAACCCGTGGAATGGGTACCATGCAATATGACATCAAAGGGTCTTCATTTGCTCACCGAACCTCTCCAATCCTATCACTGCTGCGTTTATGCCCCTGTACACATGCTTGATTCTCTTTCGGAGACATAGCAATCCATAGGTTTTAAGATACTTACTAGTCAGGTACATTCTTAGGCATTTAATATGCGGTGTTGAGTCCATTTCGTTGAGCAAGGAATAGCTCTTGTCTATTCCATATTTGGCTTAAGGAACTTTATCTGTGCTCATTTCAATCTCTGGTTTTATGCAGCACCCCAACTCACCTTTACCCTTAAGCAAGCATAAGTTGGTTTTCTAAATTTGAGACCCTGTTCTGTTCTGTAATTCAGTTCCTGTGTAGCCAAGTTTACATTCCGTGTATTACTGATATCTTATGATGTTTCTTTTTCTGTGTGACTTATTTCAGTTAGAATCATCATACCTGAATCCACTCATTGTGCTGCTAAGGGCCTGATGACATAGATTTCATTGCTGAGTGATATTGCTTTGTAAGTAAATACCACAACTTCTTTATCCATTTTTCACTTTCTGCGATGTTGAACTTGTACTGTAAACGAGGTTCTTGTAAACAGAGGCGTCCCAAACTTTGGGGTGGCTGTGTCTTTTTGATTTTAATTTCCCTAAGCTATAGGACCATAAGTGGAAGTGCCCTAGGCTCTGTTGCTTTGTTTTGTAGATGTTTCAGGAAACACCATACACTTCTCCCGAGTGTCTGCTGGCAATTTACATCCCGCCCATCAGCATAACAAGGCTCCCAGTTCTCCATGGCCTGTCCTGCCTTTCTGGATTTTACACTTTTTTCAGATGGCCCTTTTGACCGGGGGGAAGTGAGACTTCATTGTAGTGCAGATTTCCTTTGCAAGCTTGCTTGGTTGGCCAAAAAGGGCGTATGAGTTTTTTCCTGAATATATTCAGGAAAAAACGCATATGCCCTTTTTGGCCAAGTGCATCATTGTGGACGTTCTGCCTCTTTTCCTATGCTTTCAATGCAATTCCAGTCTACCTCCTGAAATCGGTTTCCTGCAATTCTGCCCCGCTTTCAAGTCCTCTTGGCAGCCTTACTTCAGTATATTTTTGGACGATAGCTGTCATTTATAACTCTGCAGGTTTGTGAATTACAGTGCCCCTGAGCTCCTTTCTTCAACTCGCTTTCTTTTGAGCTGGCCGCAACACCGCAGGATGGCTTCAGGCCCTAATCTGGTTCCGGCACGGCACGCTGAGCCTTTGGTTAATTCCTCTTCCTGGTGGGAAATGAGAGTTAAATTTGCCCGTCCAGACACCTCCAGCTAGTCTCTCATTGGTTCTCGCTATTCCTGTTCATCTTCCGCAGAAATTGCAAACTGGGCCAAACAGGAGGTTAAAGGGACTGACTCTCCAAGTCGGGAGGGTGTTAGTAAAGCGTCTGGAATGTTGCACCCGAGTACCAGGGTACGAAAACTGAGACATATTTGAACACGTCTCCCGATCACATGGTTGATCATACTCTAGGTTCCACATGCATGTTTTAGCTGAAGGAAGAATACCTTAAACCTGGGTAGTTGAAACCCGTGGAATGGGTACCATGCAATATGACTTCAAAGGGTCTTCATTTGCTCACCGAACCTCTCCAATCCTATCACTGCTGCGTTTATGCCCCTGTACACATGCTTGATTCTCTTTCGGAGACATAGCAATCCATAGGTTTTAAGATACTTACTAGTCAGGTACATTCTTAGGCATTTAATATGCGGTGTTGAGTCCATTTCGTTGAGCAAGGAGTAGCTCTTGTCTATTCCATATTTGGCTTAAGGAACTTTATCTGTGCTCATTTCAATCTCTGGTTTTATGCAGCACCCCAACTCACCTTTACCCTTAAGCAAGCATAAGTTGGTTTTCTAAATTTGAGACCCTGTTCTGTTCTGTAATTCAGTTCCTGTGTAGCCAAGTTTACATTCCGTGTATTACTGATATCTTATGATGTTTCTTTTTCTGTGTGACTTATTTCAGTTAGAATCATCATACCTGAATCCACTCATTGTGCTGCTAAGGGCCTGATGACATAGATTTCATTGCTGAGTGATATTGCTTTGTAAGTAAATACCACAACTTCTTTATCCATTTTTCACTTTCTGCGATGTTGAACTTGTACTGTAAACGAGGTTCTTGTAAACAGAGGCGTCCCAATGTTTGGGGTGGCTGTGTCTTTTTGATTTTAATTTCCCTAAGCTATAGGACCATAAGTGGAAGTGCCCTAGGCTCTGTTGCTTTGTTTTTTAGATGTTTCAGGAAACACCATACACTTCTCCCGAGTGTCTGTTGGCAATTTACATCCCGCCCATCAGCATAACAAGGCTCCCAGTTCTCCATGGCCTGTCCTGCCTTTCTGGATTTTACACTTTTTTCAGATGGCCCTTTTGACCGGGGGGAAGTGAGACTTCATTGTAGTGCAGATTTCCTTTGCAAGCTTGCTTGGTTGGCCAAAAAGGGCGTATGCGTTTTTTCCTGAATATATTCAGGAAAAAACGCATACGCCCTTTTTGGCCAAGTGCATCATTGTGGACGTTCTGCCTCTTTTCCTATGCTTTCAATGCAATTCCAGTCTACCTCCTGAAATCGGTTTCCTGCAATTCTGCCCCGCTTTCAAGTCCTCTTGGCAGCCTTACTTCAGTATATTTTTGGACGATAGCTGTCATTTATAACTCTGCAGGTTTGTGAATTACAGTGCCCCTGAGCTCCTTTCTTCAACTCGCTTTCTTTTGAGCTGGCCGCAACACCGCAGGATGGCTTCAGGCCCTAATCTGGTTCCGGCACGGCACGCTGAGCCTTTGGTTAATTCCTCTTCCTGGTGGGAAATGAGAGTTAAATTTGCCCGTCCAGACACCTCCAGCTAGTCTCTCATTGGTTCTCGCTATTCCTGTTCATCTTCCGCAGAAATTGCAAACTGGGCCAAACAGGAGGTTAAAGGGACTGACTCTCCAAGTCGGGAGGGTGTTAGTAAAGCGTCTGGAATGTTGCACCCGAGTACCAGGGTACGAAAACTGAGACATATTTGAACACGTCTCCTGATCACATGGTTGATCATACTCTAGGTTCCACATGCATGTTTTAGCTGAAGGAAGAATACCTTAAACCTGGGTAATTGAAACCCGTGGAATGGGTACCATGCAATATGACTTCAAAGGGTCTTCATTTGCTCACCGAACCTCTCCAATCCTATCACTGCTGCGTTTATACCCCTGTACACATGCTTGATTCTCTTTCGGAGACATAGCAATCCATAGGTTTTAAGATACTTACTAGTCAGGTACATTCTTAGGCGTTTAATATGCGGTGTTGAGTCCATTTCGTTGAGCAAGGAGTAGCTCTTGTCTATTCCATATTTGGCTTAAGGAACTTTATCTGTGCTCATTTCAATCTCTGGTTTTATGCAGCACCCCAACTCACCTTTCCCCTTAAGCAAGCATAAGTTGGTTTTCTAAATTTGAGACCCTGTTCTGTTCTGTAATTCAGTTCCTGTGGAGCCAAGTTTACATTCCGTGTATTACTGATATCTTATGATGTTTCTTTTTCTGTGTGACTTATTTCAGTTAGAATCATCATACCTGAATCCACTCATTGTGCTGCTAAGGGCCTGATGACATAGATTTCATTGCTGAGTGATATTGCTTTGTAAGTAAATACCACAACTTCTTTATCCATTTTTCACTTTCTGCGATGTTGAACTTGTACTGTAAACGAGGTTCTTGTAAACAGAGGCGTCCCAATGTTTGGGGTGGCTGTGTCTTTGATTTTAATTTCCCTAATCTATAGGACCATAAGTGGAAGTGCCCTAGGCTCTGTTGCTTTGTTTTTTAGATGTTTCAGGAAACACCATACACTTCTCCCGAGTGTCTGTTGGCAATTTACATCCCGCCCATCAGCATAACAAGGCTCCCAGTTCTCCATGGCCTGTCCTGCCTTTCTGGATTTTACACTTTTTTCAGATGGCCCTTTTGACCGGGGGGAAGTGAGACTTCATTGTAGTGCAGATTTCCTTTGCAAGTTTGCTTGGTTGGCCAAAAAGGGCGTATGCCTTTTTTCCTGAATATATTCAGGAAAAAACGCATACGCCCTTTTTGGCCAAGTGCATCATTGTGGACGTTCTGCCTCTTTTCCTATGCTTTCAATGCAATTCCAGTCTACCTCCTGAAATCGGTTTCCTGCAATTCTGCCCCGCTTTCAAGTCCTCTTGGCAGCCTTACTTCAGTATATTTTTGGACGATTGCTGTCATTTATAACTCTGCAGGTTTGTGAATTACAGTGCCCCTGAGCTCCTTTCTTCAACTCGCTTTCTTTTGAGCTGGCCGCAACACCGCAGGATGGCTTCAGGCCCTAATCTGGTTCCGGCACGGCACGCTGAGCCTTTGGTTAATTCCTCTTCCTGGTGGGAAATGAGAGTTAAATTTGCCCGTCCAGACACATCCAGCTAGTCTCTCATTGGTTCTCGCTATTCCTGTTCATCTTCCGCAGAAATTGCAAACTGGGCCAAACAGGAGGTTAAAGGGACTGACTCTCCAAGTCGGGAGGGTGTTAGTAAAGCATCTGGAATGTTGCACCCGAGTACCAGGGTACGAAAACTGAGACATATTTGAACACGTCTCCCGATCACATGGTTGATCAGACTCTAGGTTCCACATGCATGTTTTAGCTGAAGGAAGAATACCTTAAACCTGGGTAGTTGAAACCCGTGGAATGGGTACCATGCAATATGACTTCAAAGGGTCTTCATTTGCTCACCGAACCTCTCCAATCCTATCACTGCTGCGTTTATGCCCCTGTACACATGCTTGATTCTCTTTCGGAGACATAGCAATCCATAGGTTTTAAGATACTTACTAGTCAGGTACATTCTTAGGCATTTAATATGCGGTGTTGAGTCCATTTCGTTGAGCAAGGAGTAGCTCTTGTCTATTCCATATTTGGCTTAAGGAACTTTATCTGTGTTCATTTCAATCTCTGGTTTTATGCAGCACCCCAACTCACCTTTCCCCTTAAGCAAGCATAAGTTGGTTTTCCAAATTTGAGACCCTGTTCTGTTCTGTAATTCAGTTCCTGTGTAGCCAAGTTTACATTCCGTGTATTACTGATATCTTATGATGTGTCTTTTTCTGTGTGACTTATTTCAGTTAGAATCATCATACCTGAATCCACTCATTGTGCTGCTAAGGGCCTGATGACATAGATTTCATTGCTGAGTGATATTGCTTTGTAAGTAAATACCACAACTTCTTTATCCATTTTTCACTTTCTGCGATGTTGAACTTGTACTGTAAACGAGGTTCTTGTAAACAGAGGCGTCCCAAACTTTGGGGTGGCTGTGTCTTTTTGATTTTAATTTCCCTAAGCTATAGGACCATAAGTGGAAGTGCCCTAGGCTCTGTTGCTTTGTTTTGTAGATGTTTCAGGAAACACCATACACTTCTCCCGAGTGTCTGCTGGCAATTACATCCCGCCCATCAGCATAACAAGGCTCCCAGTTCTCCATGGCCTGTCCTGCCTTTCTGGATTTTACACTTTTTTCAGATGGCCCTTTTGACCGGGGGGAAGTGAGACTTCATTGTAGTGCAGATTTCCTTTGCAAGCTTGCTTGGTTGGCCAAAAAGGGCGTATGCGTTTTTTCCTGAATATATTCAGGAAAAAACGCATACGCCCTTTTTGGCCAAGTGCATCATTGTGGACGTTCTGCCTCTTTTCCTATGCTTTCAATGCAATTCCAGTCTACCTCCTGAAATCGGTTTCCTGCAATTCTGCCCCGCTTTCAAGTCCTCTTGGCAGCCTTACTTCAGTATATTTTTGGACGATAGCTGTCATTTATAACTCTGCAGGTTTGTGAATTACAGTGCCCCTGAGCTCCTTTCTTCAACTCGCTTTCTTTTGAGCTGGCCGCAACACCGCAGGATGGCTTCAGGCCCTAATCTGGTTCCGGCACGGCATGATGAGCCTTTGGTTAATTCCTCTTCCTGGTGGGAAATGAGAGTTAAATTTGCCCGTCCAGACACCTCCAGCTAGTCTCTCATTGGTTCTCGCTATTCCTGTTCATCTTCCGCAGAAATTGCAAACTGGGCCAAACAGGAGGTTAAAGGGACTGACTCTCCAAGTCGGGAGGGTGTTAGTAAAGCGTCTGGAATGTTGCACCCGAGTACCAGGGTACGAAAACTGAGACATATTTGAACACGTCTCCCGATCACATGGTTGATCATACTCTAGGTTCCACATGCATGTTTTAGCTGAAGGAAGAATACCTTAAACCTGGGTAGTTGAAACCCGTGGAATGGGTACCATGCAATATGACTTCAAAGGGTCTTCATTTGCTCACCGAACCTCTCCAATCCTATCACTGCTGCATTTATGCCCCTGTACACATGCTTGATTCTCTTTTGGAGACATAGCAATCCATAGGTTTTAAGATACTTACTAGTCAGGTACATTCTTAGGCGTTTAATATGCGGTGTTGAGTCCATTTCGTTGAGCAAGAGGTAGCTCTTGTCTATTCCATATTTGGCTTAAGGAACTTTATCTGTGCTCATTTCAATCTCTGGTTTTATGCAGCACCCCAACTCACCTTTACCCTTAAGAAAGCATAAGTTGGTTTTCTAAATTTGAGACCCTGTTCTGTTCTGTAATTCAGTTCCTGTGTAGCCAAGTTTACATTCCGTGTATTACTGATATCTTATGATGTTTCTTTTTCTGTGTGACTTATTTCAGTTAGAATCATCATACCTGAATCCACTCATTGTGCTGCTAAGGGCCTGATGACATAGATTTCATTGCTGAGTGATATTGCTTTGTAAGTAAATACCACAACTTCTTTATCCATTTTTCACTTTCTGCGATGTTGAACTTGTACTGTAAACGAGGTTCTTGTAAACAGAGGCGTCCCAAACTTTGGGGTGGCTGTGTCTTTTTGATTTTAATTTCCCTAAGCTATAGGACCATAAGTGGAAGTGCCCTAGGCTCTGTTGCTTTGTTTTGTAGATGTTTCAGGAAACACCATACACTTCTCCCGAGTGTCTGCTGGCAATTTACATCCCGCCCATCAGCATAACAAGGCTCCCAGTTCTCCATGGCCTGTCCTGCCTTTCTGGATTTTACACTTTTTTCAGATGGCCCTTTTGACCGGGGGGAAGTGAGACTTCATTGTAGTGCAGATTTCCTTTGCAAGCTTGCTTGGTTGGCCAAAAAGGGCGTATGCGTTTTTTCCTGAATATATTCAGGAAAAAACGCATACGCCCTTTTTGGCCAAGTGCATCATTGTGGACGTTCTGCCTCTTTTCCTATGCTTTCAATGCAATTCCAGTCTACCTCCTGAAATCGGTTTCCTGCAATTCTGCCCCGCTTTCAAGTCCTCTTGGCAGCCTTACTTCAGTATATTTTTGGACGATAGCTGTCATTTATAACTCTGCAGGTTTGTGAATTACAGTGCCCCTGAGCTCCTTTCTTCAACTCGCTTTCTTTTGAGCTGGCCGCAACACCGCAGGATGGCTTCAGGCCCTAATCTGGTTCCGGCACGGCATGATGAGCCTTTGGTTAATTCCTCTTCCTGGTGGGAAATGAGAGTTAAATTTGCCCGTCCAGACACCTCCAGCTAGTCTCTCATTGGTTCTCGCTATTCCTGTTCATCTTCCGCAGAAATTGCAAACTGGGCCAAACAGGAGGTTAAAGGGACTGACTCTCCAAGTCGGGAGGGTGTTAGTAAAGCGTCTGGAATGTTGCACCCGAGTACCAGGGTACGAAAACTGAGACATATTTGAACACGTCTCCCGATCACATGGTTGATCATACTCTAGGTTCCACATGCATGTTTTAGCTGAAGGAAGAATACCTTAAACCTGGGTAGTTGAAACCCGTGGAATGGGTACCATGCAATATGACTTCAAAGGGTCTTCATTTGCTCACCGAACCTCTCCAATCCTATCACTGCTGCGTTTATACCCCTGTACACATGCTTGATTCTCTTTCGGAGACATAGCAATCCATAGGTTTTAAGATACTTACTAGTCAGGTACATTCTTAGGCGTTTAATATGCGGTGTTGAGTCCATTTCGTTGAGCAAGGAGTAGCTCTTGTCTATTCCATATTTGGCTTAAGGAACTTTATCTGTGCTCATTTCAATCTCTGGTTTTATGCAGCACCCCAACTCACCTTTACCCTTAAGCAAGCATAAGTTGGTTTTCTAAATTTGAGACCCTGTTCTGTTCTGTAATTCAGTTCCTGTGGAGCCAAGTTTACATTCCGTGTATTACTGATATCTTATGATGTTTCTTTTTCTGTGTGACTTATTTCAGTTAGAATCATCATACCTGAATCCACTCATTGTGCTGCTAAGGGCCTGATGACATAGATTTCATTGCTGAGTGATATTGCTTTGTAAGTAAATACCACAACTTCTTTATCCATTTTTCACTTTCTGCGATGTTGAACTTGTACTGTAAACGAGGTTCTTGTAAACAGAGGCGTCCCAATGTTTGGGGTGGCTGTGTCTTTTTGATTTTAATTTCCCTAATCTATAGGACCATAAGTGGAAGTGCCCTAGGCTCTGTTGCTTTGTTTTTTAGATGTTTCAGGAAACACCATACACTTCTCCCGAGTGTCTGTTGGCAATTTACATCCCGCCCATCAGCATAACAAGGCTCCCAGTTCTCCATGGCCTGTCCTGCCTTTCTGGATTTTACACTTTTTTCAGATGGCCCTTTTGACCGGGGGGAAGTGAGACTTCATTGTAGTGCAGATTTCCTTTGCAAGTTTGCTTGGTTGGCCAAAAAGGGCGTATGCCTTTTTTCCTGAATATATTCAGGAAAAAACGCATACGCCCTTTTTGGCCAAGTGCATCATTGTGGACGTTCTGCCTCTTTTCCTATGCTTTCAATGCAATTCCAGTCTACCTCCTGAAATCGGTTTCCTGCAATTCTGCCCCGCTTTCAAGTCCTCTTGGCAGCCTTACTTCAGTATATTTTTGGACGATTGCTGTCATTTATAACTCTGCAGGTTTGTGAATTACAGTGCCCCTGAGCTCCTTTCTTCAACTCGCTTTCTTTTGAGCTGGCCGCAACACCGCAGGATGGCTTCAGGCCCTAATCTGGTTCCGGCACGGCACGCTGAGCCTTTGGTTAATTCCTCTTCCTGGTGGGAAATGAGAGTTAAATTTGCCCGTCCAGACACATCCAGCTAGTCTCTCATTGGTTCTCGCTATTCCTGTTCATCTTCCGCAGAAATTGCAAACTGGGCCAAACAGGAGGTTAAAGGGACTGACTCTCCAAGTCGGGAGGGTGTTAGTAAAGCATCTGGAATGTTGCACCCGAGTACCAGGGTACGAAAACTGAGACATATTTGAACACGTCTCCCGATCACATGGTTGATCATACTCTAGGTTCCACATGCATGTTTTAGCTGAAGGAAGAATACCTTAAACCTGGGTAGTTGAAACCCGTGGAATGGGTACCATGCAATATGACTTCAAAGGGTCTTCATTTGCTCACCGAACCTCTCCAATCCTATCACTGCTGCGTTTATGCCCCTGTACACATGCTTGATTCTCTTTCGGAGACATAGCAATCCATAGGTTTTAAGATACTTACTAGTCAGGTACATTCTTAGGCATTTAATATGCGGTGTTGAGTCCATTTCGTTGAGCAAGGAGTAGCTCTTGTCTATTCCATATTTGGCTTAAGGAAATTTATCTGTGTTCATTTCAATCTCTGGTTTTATGCAGCACCCCAACTCACCTTTCCCCTTAAGCAAGCATAAGTTGGTTTTCCAAATTTGAGACCCTGTTCTGTTCTGTAATTCAGTTCCTGTGTAGCCAAGTTTACATTCCGTGTATTACTGATATCTTATGATGTTTCTTTTTCTGTGTGACTTATTTCAGTTAGAATCATCATACCTGAATCCACTCATTGTGCTGCTAAGGGCCTGATGACATAGATTTCATTGCTGAGTGATATTGCTTTGTAAGTAAATACCACAACTTCTTTATCCATTTTTCACTTTCTGCGATGTTGAACTTGTACTGTAAACGAGGTTCTTGTAAACAGAGGCGTCCCAATGTTTGGGGTGGCTGTGTCTTTTTGATTTTAATTTCCCTAAGCTATAGGACCATAAGTGGAAGTGCCCTAGGCTCTGTTGCTTTGTTTTTTAGATGTTTCAGGAAACACCATACACTTCTCCCGAGTGTCTGTTGGCAATTTACATCCCGCCCATCAGCATAACAAGGCTCCCAGTTCTCCATGGCCTGTCCTGCCTTTCTGGATTTTACACTTTTTTCAGATGGCCCTTTTGACCGGGGGGAAGTGAGACTTCATTGTAGTGCAGATTTCCTTTGCAAGCTTGCTTGGTTGGCCAAAAAGGGCGTATGCGTTTTTTCCTGAATATATTCAGGAAAAAACGCATACGCGCTTTTTGGCCAAGTGCATCATTGTGGACGTTCTGCCTCTTTTCCTATGCTTTCAATGCAATTCCAGTCTGCCTCCTGAAATCGGTTTCCTGTAATTCTGCCCCGCTTTCAAGTCCTCTTGGCAGCCTTACTTCAGTATATTTTTGGACGATAGCTGTCATTTATAACTCTGCAGGTTTGTGAATTACAGTGCCCCTGAGCTCCTTTCTTCAACTCGCTTTCTTTTGAGCTGGCCGCAACACCGCAGGATGGCTTCAGGCCCTAATCTGGTTCCGGCACGGCATGCTGAGCCTTTGGTTAATTCCTCTTCCTGGTGGGAAATGAGAGTTAAATTTGCCCGTCCAGACACCTCCAGCTAGTCTCTCATTGGTTCTCGCTATTCCTGTTCATCTTCCGCAGAAATTGCAAACTGGGCCAAACAGGAGGTTAAAGGGACTGACTCTCCAAGTCGGGAGGGTGTTAGTAAAGCATCTGGAATGTTGCACCCGAGTACCAGGGTACGAAAACTGAGACATATTTGAACACGTCTCCCGATCACATGGTTGATCATACTCTAGGTTCCACATGCATGTTTTAGCTGAAGGAAGAATACCTTAAACCTGGGTAGTTGAAACCCGTGGAATGGGTACCATGCAATATGACTTCAAAGGGTCTTCATTTGCTCACCGAACCTCTCCAATCCTATCACTGCTGCGTTTATGCCCCTGTACACATGCTTGATTCTCTTTCGGAGACATAGCAATCCATAGGTTTTAAGATACTTACTAGTCAGGTACATTCTTAGGCATTTAATATGCGGTGTTGAGTCCATTTCGTTGAGCAAGGAGTAGCTCTTGTCTATTCCATATTTGGCTTAAGGAACTTTATCTGTGCTCATTTCAATCTATGGTTTTATGCAGCACCCCAACTCACCTTTACCCTTAAGCAAGCATAAGTTGGTTTTCTAAATTTGAGACCCTGTTCTGTTCTGTAATTCAGTTCCTGTGTAGCCAAGTTTACATTCCGTGTATTACTGATATCTTATGATGTTTCTTTTTCTGTGTGACTTATTTCAGTTAGAATCATCATACCTGAATCCACTCATTGTGCTGCTAAGGGCCTGATGACATAGATTTCATTGCTGAGTGATATTGCTTTGTAAGTAAATACCACAACTTCTTTATCCATTTTTCACTTTCTGCGATGTTGAACTTGTACTGTAAACGAGGTTCTTGTAAACAGAGGCGTCCCAAACTTTGGGGTGGCTGTGTCTTTTTGATTTTAATTTCCCTAAGCTATAGGACCATAAGTGGAAGTGCCCTAGGCTCTGTTGCTTTGTTTTGTAGATGTTTCAGGAAACACCATACACTTCTCCCGAGTGTCTGCTGGCAATTTACATCCCGCCCATCAGCATAACAAGGCTCCCAGTTCTCCATGGCCTGTCCTGCCTTTCTGGATTTTACACTTTTTTCAGATGGCCCTTTTGACCGGGGGGAAGTGAGACTTCATTGTAGTGCAGATTTCCTTTGCAAGCTTGCTTGGTTGGCCAAAAAGGGCGTATGCGTTTTTTCCTGAATATATTCAGGAAAAAACGCATACGCCCTTTTTGGCCAAGTGCATCATTGTGGACGTTCTGCCTCTTTTCCTATGCTTTCAATGCAATTCCAGTCTACCTCCTGAAATCGGTTTCCTGCAATTCTGCCCCGCTTTCAAGTCCTCTTGGCAGCCTTACTTCAGTATATTTTTGGACGATAGCTGTCATTTATAACTCTGCAGGTTTGTGAATTACAGTGCCCCTGAGCTCCTTTCTTCAACTCGCTTTCTTTTGAGCTGGCCGCAACACCGCAGGATGGCTTCAGGCCCTAATCTGGTTCCGGCACGGCATGCTGAGCCTTTGGTTAATTCCTCTTCCTGGTGGGAAATGAGAGTTAAATTTGCCCGTCCAGACACCTCCAGCTAGTCTCTCATTGGTTCTCGCTATTCCTGTTCATCTTCCGCAGAAATTGCAAACTGGGCCAAACAGGAGGTTAAAGGGACTGACTCTCCAAGTCGGGAGGGTGTTAGTAAAGCGTCTGGAATGTTGCACCCGAGTACCAGGGTACGAAAACTGAGACATATTTGAACACGTCTCCCGATCACATGGTTGATCATACTCTAGGTTCCACATGCATGTTTTAGCTGAAGGAAGAATACCTTAAACCTGGGTAGTTGAAACCCGTGGAATGGGTACCATGCAATATGACTTCAAAGGGTCTTCATTTGCTCACCGAACCTCTCCAATCCTATCACTGCTGCGTTTATGCCCCTGTACACATGCTTGATTCTCTTTCGGAGACATAGCAATCCATAGGTTTTAAGATACTTACTAGTCAGGTACATTCTTAGGCATTTAATATGCGGTGTTGAGTCCATTTCGTTGAGCAAGGAGTAGCTCTTGTCTATTCCATATTTGGCTTAAGGAACTTTATCTGTGCTCATTTCAATCTATGGTTTTATGCAGCACCCCAACTCACCTTTACCCTTAAGCAAGCATAAGTTGGTTTTCTAAATTTGAGACCCTGTTCTGTTCTGTAATTCAGTTCCTGTGTAGCCAAGTTTACATTCCGTGTATTACTGATATCTTATGATGTTTCTTTTTCTGTGTGACTTATTTCAGTTAGAATCATCATACCTGAATCCACTCATTGTGCTGCTAAGGGCCTGATGACATAGATTTCATTGCTGAGTGATATTGCTTTGTAAGTAAATACCACAACTTCTTTATCCATTTTTCACTTTCTGCGATGTTGAACTTGTACTGTAAACGAGGTTCTTGTAAACAGAGGCGTCCCAAACTTTGGGGTGGCTGTGTCTTTTTGATTTTAATTTCCCTAAGCTATAGGACCATAAGTGGAAGTGCCCTAGGCTCTGTTGCTTTGTTTTTTAGATGTTTCAGGAAACACCATACACTTCTCCCGAGTGTCTGTTGGCAATTTACATCCCGCCCATCAGCATAACAAGGCTCCCAGTTCTCCATGGCCTGTCCTGACTTTCTGGATTTTACACTTTTTTCAGATGGCCCTTTTGACCGGGGGGAAGTGAGACTTCATTGTAGTGCAGATTTCCTTTGCAAGCTTGCTTGGTTGGCCAAAAAGGGCGTATGCGTTTTTTCCTGAATATATTCAGGAAAAAACGCATACGCCCTTTTTGGCCAAGTGCATCATTGTGGACGTTCTGCCTCTTTTCCTATGCTTTCAATGCAATTCCAGTCTACCTCCTGAAATCGGTTTCCTGCAATTCTGCCCCGCTTTCAAGTCCTCTTGGCAGCCTTACTTCAGTATATTTTTGGACGATAGCTGTCATTTATAACTCTGCAGGTTTGTGAATTACAGTGCCCCTGAGCTCCTTTCTTCAACTCGCTTTCTTTTGAGCTGGCCGCAACACCGCAGGATGGCTTCAGGCCCTAATCTGGTTCCGGCACGGCACGCTGAGCCTTTGGTTAATTCCTCTTCCTGGTGGGAAATGAGAGTTAAATTTGCCCGTCCAGACACCTCCAGCTAGTCTCTCATTGGTTCTCGCTATTCCTGTTCATCTTCCGCAGAAATTGCAAACTGGGCCAAACAGGAGGTTAAAGGGACTGACTCTCCAAGTTGGGAGGGTGTTAGTAAAGCGTCTGGAATGTTGCACCCGAGTACCAGGGTACGAAAACTGAGACATATTTGAACACGTCTCCTGATCACATGGTTGATCATACTCTAGGTTCCACATGCATGTTTTAGCTGAAGGAAGAATACCTTAAACCTGGGTAGTTGAAACCCGTGGAATGGGTACCATGCAATATGACTTCAAAGGGTCTTCATTTGCTCACCGAACCTCTCCAATCCTATCACTGCTGCGTTTATACCCCTGTACACATGCTTGATTCTCTTTCGGAGACATAGCAATCCATAGGTTTTAAGATACTTACTAGTCAGGTACATTCTTAGGCGTTTAATATGCGGTGTTGAGTCCATTTCGTTGAGCAAGGAGTAGCTCTTGTCTATTCCATATTTGGCTTAAGGAACTTTATCTGTGCTCATTTCAATCTCTGGTTTTATGCAGCACCCCAACTCACCTTTACCCTTAAGCAAGCATAAGTTGGTTTTCTAAATTTGAGACCCTGTTCTGTTCTGTAATTCAGTTCCTGTGGAGCCAAGTTTACATTCCGTGTATTACTGATATCTTATGATGTTTCTTTTTCTGTGTGACTTATTTCAGTTAGAATCATCATACCTGAATCCACTCATTGTGCTGCTAAGGGCCTGATGACATAGATTTCATTGCTGAGTGATATTGCTTTGTAAGTAAATACCACAACTTCTTTATCCATTTTTCACTTTCTGCGATGTTGAACTTGTACTGTAAACGAGGTTCTTGTAAACAGAGGCGTCCCAATGTTTGGGGTGGCTGTGTCTTTTTGATTTTAATTTCCCTAAGCTATAGGACCATAAGTGGAAGTGCCCTAGGCTCTGTTGCTTTGTTTTTTAGATGTTTCAGGAAACACCATACACTTCTCCCGAGTGTCTGTTGGCAATTTACATCCCGCCCATCAGCATAACAAGGCTCCCAGTTCTCCATGGCCTGTCCTGCCTTTCTGGATTTTACACTTTTTTCAGATGGCCCTTTTGACCGGGGGGAAGTGAGACTTCATTGTAGTGCAGATTTCCTTTGCAAGTTTGCTTGGTTGGCCAAAAAGGGCGTATGCCTTTTTTCCTGAATATATTCAGGAAAAAACGCATACGCCCTTTTTGGCCAAGTGCATCATTGTGGACGTTCTGCCTCTTTTCCTATGCTTTCAATGCAATTCCAGTCTACCTCCTGAAATCGGTTTCCTGCAATTCTGCCCCGCTTTCAAGTCCTCTTGGCAGCCTTACTTCAGTATATTTTTGGACGATTGCTGTCATTTATAACTCTGCAGGTTTGTGAATTACAGTGCCCCTGAGCTCCTTTCTTCAACTCGCTTTCTTTTGAGCTGGCCGCAACACCGCAGGATGGCTTCAGGCCCTAATCTGGTTCCGGCACGGCACGCTGAGCCTTTGGTTAATTCCTCTTCCTGGTGGGAAATGAGAGTTAAATTTGCCCGTCCAGACACATCCAGCTAGTCTCTCATTGGTTCTCGCTATTCCTGTTCATCTTCCGCAGAAATTGCAAACTGGGCCAAACAGGAGGTTAAAGGGACTGACTCTCGAAGTCGGGAGACTGTTAGTAAAGCGTCTGGAATGTTGCACCCGAGTACCAGGGTACGAAAACTGAGACATATTTGAACACGTCTCCCGATCACCTGGTTGATCATACTCTAGGTTCCACATGCATGTTTTAGCTGAAGGAAGAATACCTTAAACCTGGGTAGTTGAAACCCGTGGAATGGGTACCATGCAATATGACTTCAAAGGGTCTTCATTTGCTCACCGAACCTCTCCAATCCTATCACTGCTGCGTTTATACCCCTGTACACATGCTTGATTCTCTTTCGGAGACATAGCAATCCATAGGTTTTAAGATACTTACTAGTCAGGTACATTCTTAGGCTTTTAATATGCGGTGTTGAGTCCATTTCGTTGAGCAAGGAGTAGCTCTTGTCTATTCCATATTTGGCTTAAGGAACTTTATCTGTGCTCATTTCAATCTCTGGTTTTATGCAGCACCCCAACTCACCTTTCCCCTTAAGCAAGCATAAGTTGGTTTTCTTAATTTGAGACCCTGTTCTGTTCTGTAATTCAGTTCCTGTGTAGCCAAGTTTACATTCCGTGTATTACTGATATCTTATGATGTTTCTTTTTCTGTGTGACTTATTTCAGTTAGAATCATCATACCTGAATCCACTCATTGTGCTGCTAAGGGCCTGATGACATAGATTTCATTGCTGAGTGATATTGCTTTGTAAGTAAATACCACAACTTCTTTATCCATTTTTCACTTTCTGCGATGTTGAACTTGTACGCTAAATGAGGTTCTTGTAAACAGAGGCGTCCCAAACTTTGGGGTGGCTGTGTCTTTTTGATTTTAATTTCCCTAAGCTATAGGACCATAAGTGGAAGTGCCCTAGGCTCTGTTGCTTTGTTTTTTAGATGTTTCAGGAAACACCATACACTTCTCCCGAGTGTCTGTTGGCAATTTACATCCCGCCCATCAGCATAACAAGGCTCCCAGTTCTCCATGGCCTGTCCTGCCTTTCTGGATTTTACACTTTTTTCAGATGGCCCTTTTGACCGGGGGGAAGTGAGACTTCATTGTAGTGCAGATTTCCTTTGCAAGTTTGCTTGGTTGGCCAAAAAGGGCGTATGCCTTTTTTCCTGAATATATTCAGGAAAAAACGCATACGCCCTTTTTGGCCAAGTGCATCATTGTGGACGTTCTGCCTCTTTTCCTATGCTTTCAATGCAATTCCAGTCTACCTCCTGAAATCGGTTTCCTGCAATTCTGCCCCACTTTCAAGTCCTCTTGGCAGCCTTACTTCAGTATATTTTTGGACGATTGCTGTCATTTATAACTCTGCAGGTTTGTGAATTACAGTGCCCCTGAGCTCCTTTCTTCAACTCGCTTTCTTTTGAGCTGGCCGCAACACCGCAGGATGGCTTCAGGCCCTAATCTGGTTCCGGCACGGCACGCTGAGCCTTTGGTTAATTCCTCTTCCTGGTGGGAAATGAGAGTTAAATTTGCCCGTCCAGACACCTCCAGCTAGTCTCTCATTGGTTCTCGCTATTCCTGTTCATCTTCCGCAGAAATTGCAAACTGGGCCAAACAGGAGGTTAAAGGGACTGACTCTCCAAGTCGGGAGAGTGTTAGTTAAGCGTCTGGAATGTTGCACCCGAGTACCAGGGTACGAAAACTGAGACATATTTGAACACGTCTCCCGATCACCTGGTTGATCATACTCTAGGTTCCACATGCATGTTTTAGCTGAAGGAAGAATACCTTAAACCTGGGTAGTTGAAACCCGTGGAATGGGTACCATGCAATATGACTTCAAAGGGTCTTCATTTGCTCACCGAACCTCTCCAATCCTATCACTGCTGCGTTTATACCCCTGTACACATGCTTGATTCTCTTTCGGAGACATAGCAATCCATAGGTTTTAAGATACTTACTAGTCAGGTACATTCTTAGGCATTTAATATGCGGTGTTGAGTCCATTTCGTTGAGCAAGGAGTAGCTCTTGTCTATTCCATATTTGGCTTAAGGAACTTTATCTGTGCTCATTTCAATCTCTGGTTTTATGCAGCACCCCAACTCACCTTTACCCTTAAGCAAGCATAAGTTGGTTTTCTTAATTTGAGACCCTGTTCTGATCTGTAATTCAGTTCCTGTGGAGCCAAGTTTACATTCCGTGTATTACTGATATCTTATGATGTTTCTTTTTCTGTGTGACTTATTTCAGTTAGAATCATCATACCTGAATCCACTCATTGTGCTGCTAAGGGCCTGATGACATAGATTTCATTGCTGAGTGATATTGCTTTGTAAGTAAATACCACAACTTCTTTATCCATTTTTCACTTTCTGCAATGGTGAACTTGTACTGTAAACGAGGTTCTTGTAAACAGAGGCGTCCCAAACTTTGGGGTGGCTGTGTCTTTTTGATTTTAATTTCCCTAAGCTATAGGACCATAAGTGGAAGTGCCCTAGGCTCTGTTGCTTTGTTTTTTAGATGTTTCAGGAAACACCATACACTTCTCCCGAGTGTCTGTTGGCAATTTACATCCCGCCCATCAGCATAACAAGGCTCCCAGTTCTCCATGGCCTGTCCTGCCTTTCTGGATTTTACACTTTTTTCAGATGGCCCTTTTGACCGGGGGGAAGTGAGACTTCATTGTAGTGCAGATTTCCTTTGCAAGCTTGCTTGGTTGGCCAAAAAGGGCGTATGCGTTTTTTCCTGAATATATTCAGGAAAAAACGCATACGCCCTTTTTGGCCAAGTGCATCATTGTGGACGTTCTGCCTCTTTTCCTATGCTTTCAATGCAATTCCAGTCTACCTCCTGAAATCGGTTTCCTGCAATTCTGCCCCGCTTTCAAGTCCTCTTGGCAGCCTTACTTCAGTATATTTTTGGACGATAGCTGTCATTTATAACTCTGCAGTTTTGTGAATTACAGTGCCCCTGAGCTCCTTTCTTCAACTCGCTTTCTTGTGAGCTGGCTGCAACACCGCAGGATGTCTTCAGGCCCTAATCTGGTTCCGGCACGGCATGCTGAGCCTTTGGTTATTTCCTCTTCCTGGTGGGAAATGAGAGTTAAATTTGCCCGTCCAGACACCTCCAGCTAGTCTCTCATTGGTTCTCCCTATTTCTGTTCATCTTCCGCAGAAATTGCAAACTAGGCCAAACAGGAGTTTAAAGGCGCTGACTCTCCAAGTGGGGAGAGTGTTAGTAAAGCGTCTGGAATGTTGCACCCGAGTACCAGGGGAGGAAAACTGAGACATATTTGAACATGTCTCCCGTTCACACGGTTGATCATACTCTGGGTTCCACATGCATGTTTTAGCTGAAGGAAGAATACCTTAAACCTGGAGAGTTGAGACCCGTGGAATGGGTACCATGCAATATGACTTCAAAGGGTCTTCATTTGCTCACTGAACCTCTCCAATCCTATCACTGCTGCGTTTATGCCCCTGTACACATGCTTGATTCTCTTTTGGAGACATAGCAATCCATAGGTTTTAAGATACTTACTAGTCAGGTACATTCTTAGGCGTTTAATATGGGGTGTTGAGTCCATTTCGTTGAGCAAGGAGTAGCTCTTGTCTATTCCATATTTGGCTTAAGGAACTTTATCTGTGTTCATTTCAATCTCTGGTTTTATGCAGCACCCCAACTCACCTTTCCCCTTAAGCAAGCATAAGTTGGTTTTCTAAATTTGAGACCCTGTTCTGTTTTGGTATTCAGTTCCTGTGTAGCCAAGTTTACATTCCGTGTATTAGTGATATCTTATGATGTTTCTTTTTCTGTGTGTCTTATTTCAGTTAGAATCATTGTACCTGAATCCACTCATTATGCTGCTACGGGCCTGATGACATAGATTTCATTACTGAGTGATACTGCATTGTACGTAAGTACCACAAGTTCTTTATCCATTTTTCACTTTCTTTGATATTGAACTTGTACGGTTAACGAGGTTCTTGTAAACAGAGGCGTCCCAAATTTTGGGGTGGCTGTGTCTTTTTGATTTTAATTTCCCTAAGCTATAGGACCATAAGTGGAAGTGCCCTAGGCTCTGTTGCTTTGTTTTTTAGATGTTTCAGGAAACACCATACACATCCCGCCCATCAGCATAACAAGGCTCCCAGTTCTCCATGGCCTGTCCTGCCTTTCTGGATTTTACACTTTTTTCAGATGGCCCTTTTGACCAGGGGGAAGTGAGACTTCATTGTAGTGCAGATTTCCTTTGCAAGCTTGCTTGGTTGGCCAAAAAGGGCGTATGCCTTTTTTCCTGAATAAATTCAGGAAGAAAGGCATACACCCTTTTTGGCCAAGTGCATCATTGTGGACGTTCTGCCTCTTTTCCTATGCTTTAAATGCAATTCCAGTCTACCTCCTGAAATCGTTTTCCTGCAATTCTGCCTTGCTTTCAATGCCTCTTCATAGCCTTACCTCAATATATTTTTTGAAAATAGTTGGCCTTTATAACTCTGCAAGTTTTTGAATTGCAGTGGCCCTTAGCTCCATTTTTCAGCTCTTATTTTTGTGATCTTGCCTCATAACCACAGGATTCCTTCAGGCCCTATTCTTCTTCTGGGGCACCTTGCTGTGCCTTTGGTTTATTCTTCTTACTGATGTGAATTTAGAGTGACATGTGCCCATTGAAACCGCTACAGCTAGTTTCTCACTGGTTCCCCCTCTTCCCATTCATCCTCCGCACTAACTGCAGACTGTGCGATACCAGAACTTAAAGGCATTGACTCTCCATGTGGGGATATTTTTGGTAAAGCGGCTGGAATGTCGATCCGGAGCCCCAGGAGAGGAAAAATGAGGTGCGTTTTAGAAACCTTTCCCGATCATATGGTATACCAGTCGCTGGGTTTCCCAAGCATGGTTTAGCTGTAGGAAGATTCCCTTCAACCTGGAGTGTTGGGACCCTTGGAATGAGTAGCATGAAGTATTGCATTAAACTTTTGGCAGTTGCTCACCAAAGCTCATCAATCCTCTCAGCCCCAAGTGTCCAGCCTTATGTCTTATCCAGCTGTGGGTTTATATGTGGTCAATCCAGGTTGCATCACAGCCCCTGAGCGAATTTTGTAAGAATTTTTCTCTCTTTCATTGTTTCTGCGTTTTGTTTTTAAAATTTATTT
>NW_027136217.1:0-76781 GCF_039906515.1 Pseudorca crassidens | reverse complement strand
ATCTACCCTAGGCAATGTTCTATGTGTACTTAAGAACAATGGAAAGTTTGCTGCTGTTGAGTGGAATATACTGTAGATGTATGTTAGGTTCATTTGATATCAAGTGTGTGTTCAGGTTCAGTGTTTCCTGATTGATATTATGTCCGGATGACCTATACAGTGTTGAAAGTTGGGTATCGACGTTTCTTACCATTATTTTATTTCTGCACATTTTCCCCTTCACGTGGGTTAATATATTCTTTATATGTTGAGAGGCTCCAAAGCTGGATACATACATATTTATAATTGCCATGATTTCTTGATGAATTAATCCATTTATCATTATGTGATAACCTTCTTTCCTTTGAGAGGTTTGACTTCAAGTCTTTTTTATCTCAGAATAGACTAGTCAGTCAAGTATCATTTTCATGGAGTATTTTCTTCCCAATCTTTCAATTTTATGCTATATATGGATTAGAAGTTAACATGAATATCTTGTACACAGTATAATTGAACTTTCTTTAATCCATTCAGCCACCCTATGGATTATTTAAATTGAAGTATAGTTGATTTACAATATTACATTAGTCTCAGGGGTACAACATATGGATTGAATATTTTTATAGATCATGTTCCACTAAAGTGGTTACACAATAATGTCTATATTTCCCTGTGTTGTACTATATATCCTTGTTTGTTTATTTCATACATAGGGGTACTGGATTTAGAGAAACAAACTACTGTTTTTCCCTCCCGCTTTAAGTCGCCCCACCAGTAACCATTAATTTGTTCTCTGTGAGTCTATTTCTGTTTTGTTATATACATACATTTCTTGCATTTTTAGATTCTACAGAGAAGTGAGAACATAGTGTATTTGTCCTTCTCTAACTTAAGTAGGTATACATATTCTAGGCCTCTCCATGTTGTTGCAAATGGCAGAATTTGATCCTTTTTAATGGCTGAGTAATAGTCTATTGTGTATACATACCACATCTTCTTTATCCACTCATCTGTTGGTGGACATTTAGTTTGCTTCCATATGTTGGCAATTGTAAATAATGCTGCTATGAACATTGGGATGCATGTATCTTGTCAAATTGGTGTCTTCATTTTCTTTGGACATATACCCAGCAGTGGAATTGCTGGCTAATATGATAGTTCTACTTTTAGCTTTTATCAGGACCTCCATATTCTTTTCATAGTGGGTGTACCAACTTACAATCCCACCACCAGTGTACTAGGATTGCCTTCTCCATGTCATGAACAACATTTCATATTTGTACACTTTGGAATAATAGCCACGTTGAGAGGTGTGACCTGACGTCTCATTATGGGTTTGCTTGTGGATCATTCATTAAATTGAATTTACAAAAGAAGGTGATAGGCTGGATGTGATCTCCAGGTTTAGTTTGCTAATGCCTGGTATAGGTTAATTTGGGGAGAATTAATACCTTTACAACGTTATTTATTGCTTACATTTTTCAGGTTGACATTTAGTGATTGGAAACATTTAAAATTTTTTCTCCCTGAAGGATATATGAAGTCTGTTGGTTTGTTTCTGTTTTATAAATTTGTTCATTTCTATCATTTTTTAGACTCCACTATAAGTGATATCATATGATATTTGTCTTTTTCTATCTGACTTACTTCACTTAGAATGAAATAATGTCATTTGCAGCAACAGGAATGGACCTAGAGGTGATCATGCTTTTTCATTTCTGAGTAATATTTATTTGATTGTGTACATGTACAACTTCTTCGTTATCCATTCATCTGTTGATGGACATTTTGGTTGCCTCCATGCCTTGGCTATTGTAAACAGTGCCGCAGTGCATGTTTGGGTTTGGGTGCATTTGTCATTTTCATTTCTGGCTTTCTGCAGCTGTACACCCAGAAGTAAGACTGCTGGATGATATGGTAGCTCTATTTTTACTTTTAAAAGGCATCTCCATACTGTACTTTATAGTGGCTGTTACCAGCTTACATCACACCAACAGCATAGGAGGGTTCCCTTTTCTCCATGTCCTCTCCAGCATTTATTGGTTTGTACACTTTTTGATGATGGCCATTCTGACTGTGTGAGGTGATACCTTGTTGTAGTTTTGATTTGCATGTGTCTGTCCAATAATTCGAGATTTTGAGCATCTTTGCGTGTGTTTTTTTTTAAACACTGTGAGGAAAAGTTACAGTTGACATTGGGTTTTTGAAAGTCTGACTATTTTGAATTTTTGCTCGATAACTACCACAGGGCATTTGTTAAGGGCAGGTGTCATTTACACACTGGCAGTCCTTGTGAATATGAAGTGCCCATAAGCACATGTTTTAAAGTTGCTGTTGTGGAAATGGGCACAGATGTTAGGATTTCCTTCATGCCCCTCTCTGGTTCCTTGGGTAACCAGACCCACTGTGGAAGACGGGCTCTTGGATTGTAAATTAGTGTGGGCTGTGGCAGAACAAACACCCCAAATCTTCTGTTTTGTTACTTCTTGTTTTTGTTTTAATTTAATTTTTCTTTTTTTATTGGAGTAAAGTTGATTTAAAATATTCTGTTTGTGGTAGGCGTACAGAATCTTGTTCAGTTATGTATATTCATATGTCTATTCATCTTCAGATTCTTTTCCCATATAGGTTATTAGAGAGTGTTGAGTAGACTTCCCTTTGTTATGCAGTAGGTCCTTGTTGATAATCTATTTTATATGTATGAGTGTGTAAATATTTTCCCCAGCCTCCTGATTGATTTATTCCTTCCACCCACCTTTCTCATTGGGTAAGCATATGCTTGTTTTCTAAGTCTGTGAGTCTGTTTCTCTCTCTTTTATTTTATTTTTTTTGGCTGTACTGCAAGGCATGTGTGATATTAGTTCTCCCAACACCAGGGATCGAACCCATGCCCCCTGAATTGGAAGCTCAGATTCTTAACCGTTGCACCACCTGGAAAGTCCCTGTTTCTCTCTTGTAAATTAGTTCATTGGTATCAATTTTTACATTTCAGCTATAAGTAGTATCATATGATATTTGACTTTCTCTTTCTGACTTACTTCACTTAGTATGATTATCTCTAATTCTATCTATGATGCTGCAAATGGCATTCCTTCATTCTTTTCATTTCTGAGTAATATTTCACTGTGAACATGTACCGCTTCTTTATCCGTCCATCTGCTGATGGATAGTTTGGTTGCTTCCATGTCTTAGACGTTGTAAATTGTGCTGCGGTACACATATGGGTGCATGTGTGTTTTCCAATTCTGGTTTTCTCCTGTTATACGCCTGGGAGTGGGACAGCTGGATCATATGGTACCTCTAAATTTACCTTGTAAAGGCACCTCCATACTCTTATTTATAGTGGCTGTTACCATGTTAGATCCCAACAGCAGCATAGGAGGGTTGCCTTTTTTCTACAACCTCTCAAGCATTTACTGTTTGTAGATGTTTCAATGGTGGCTATTCTTACTCATGTGAAGTGATCCCTCCTTGTAGTTTTGACTTCCATGACGCCAATAATATAGGAATTAGAACATCTTTTCAAGTGCTTTTCTTTTAAACAGTGTAAAATTTACCTATTGAAATAGGATCTTGAAAGTCTGTTCCTTTGGAATTTATTTTGCTTACCTACCCGTGGACATTTCCTGATTGTGGGTGTCACTTAGAGCCCAACAGTTCTTCTGAATATTAAGTACCCATAAGCATTGTTTTTAAAGTTGCAGTTGCAGGAAAGGGCAACAAGGCAGTGGAATTTATTCATACTCACCTTGATTGCTAGGTAAAACATTGGTTTAGTGGAATTCGTCTTCCTCGATTGTAAATTGGAGTGTAAAGTGCCAGGACAAATACACAAAATCTTGTGTCACATTACTTCTCGTTTAATTTATTTTTTATTTCTTATCAGGGTAAATTTGATTACAATGTTGTGTTTGTTCTAGGTGTAAAGAAGCTGGTTCATTCATATGTATACATATATCTAATCAGGTTTAGGTTCTTTCGCATGTTGGTCATTAGAGAGAGTTGAGTAGACCTCCCTTGGCATCCAGTAGGTCCTTCTTGATTATATATTTTATATGAATTATTAAATGCACGTTAACCCCAACATCCTAATTTTTCCATTCCTTTCACCTTTTTCAAAGTCTGTATGGGTCTTTCGCAGTGGAAATATATTCATGGGTATCAATTTCTAGATAACCCTAGTAAATGATGTCATCGGATATTTGTCTTTCTTTTTGTGACTTACTTTACGTAGTATGATTACCCCTAGGTTCATCAGTGGTGATGGAAAAGGCATTGTTTCATCATTTCCGTGGCTAATATTCGATTGTGTACATGTACCACTTCTTTGCCCATTCATTTGTTTTTGAACATTTTGCTTGCATCCGTGTCTGGCTATTGTAAGTATCACTGAAGAGCATTTTTGGGTACCTGGGTATTTCTGAATTCTGGTGTTCTCAGGTTACAGGCCCATTAGTGTTTTGGCAGGATCACATAGTAGCTCAATTTTTACCTTTTAAAGGCACCTTCATTCTGTTCTGATTAGTGGCTGTTACCAGTTTACATCCCAGCAACAGCGTATGAGTGTATCCATTCTCGGAAACCCATTCAGCATTTATTGTTTGCAGACATTTTTCTCTGATGGCCATTCAGACTATTGTGAGCTGATACCTTTTTGTAGTTTAAATTTGCATGTCCCTAATAATTTTTGATGTTGAACATTTTTTCATGTCCTTAAAAATAAAACACTGTGAGGAAATTTACCTCTCGAAATTGTCTTCTCCGGATTTCCTACTGTTTTGTATATTAATGTCCATTCCTGACCGCAAGATATTTTTTGAGGGCAGGTGTCATTTAAAGCCCTGCAGTCCTTGTGAATGTTAAGTGAACAATAGCACTGAGATTAAAGCTGCTGTTGCGGGAATTGACCACAAGGCGGCAGATTTCTACATTCCCAACTTTGGTTACAAGGACAGGAGAGCCTTCCTTGAAGTTGTGGTCCTAGGTTGCAAACTGTAGTGGAATGTCCCAGGACAAACTCCCAAAAGCTTATGTCTCCTACTTACGTTTGTTTTCTAAATTTATTTTATGTTTCTTATTGGAGTAAATTTTTTTTAAACTAGATTCTTCCTCGATCTACAATTTCCCCTTTGCCTTTAATATTTATTTATTTATTTTTGGCTGTGTTGCGTCTTCGTTTCTGTGCGAGGGCTTTCTCTAGTTGCGGCAAGCGGGGACCACTCTTCATCGGGGTGCGTGGGCCTCTCACTATTGTGGCCTCTCTTGTTGTGGAGCACAGGCTGCAGACGCACAAGCTCAGTAGTTGTGGCTCATGGGCATAGTTGCTCCACGGCATGTGGGAGCCTCCCAGACCAGGGCTCGAACCCGTGTCCCCTGCATTGGCAGGCAGATTCTCAACCACTGCGCCACTAGGGAAGCCCCTATTGGGGTAAATTTTATTAGAGTGTTGTGATTCTCTGGATGTACCAATTAGGATCAATTTTTCATACATATATCTGTTCATCATTGGATCCTGTTACCATGTAGGTTATTATAGAGTGTTGAGTAGAGCTCCCTTGGTATTTGGTAGGTGTTTGGTGATTATATAATTTATATATATTAATGATTATATAATTTGTATATTTTATATATTATAAGTTTATATACTTATAACATATATTAGTGTATGTATGTTAACCCCATAATCCTAATTTACTCATCCTCCCACCTTTCATTTTGGTTAACCATTAGTTTGTTTCATACGTCTCTGAGTGGCTTTTCCTTTGGAAATATGTTCATTGGTAGGAATCTTAAGATAACATCTATAAATTATATCATAGGAGATATATCATACACTTTTGACTTCACATAATATGATTATTTCTAGACTCACCTGTAGTCATGAAAGCGACATTGTTCATTTTTTTGAAAGCTAATCTTCCATTAGGTACATGTACCACTTCTTCTCTGTCCATTCATCTGTTAACTGACATTTTTGCTGCTTCCATGTCCTGGCTATTTTCAGTATTACTTCAGTACAGGCTTGTCAGCGTGTGTCTTCTCGATTCGGCGCTTAGGTGATAGGCCCAGTGGTGGGCGTGTTGGATCGAATGACATCTCAATTTTTACTTTTAAACGCAGCTCCTTTCTGTTCTCATTACCGGATCTTGCCACTTGACATCTCACAAGCAGCTAGAGGATACACAGCTCTCTAAAACACCTTCAGCGTTTATTGTCTGTAGACTTTTGGCTGATGGTAGTTGACTTGCGTGAGTTGAAACCTTTTTGTAGGCTAGATTTGCATGACTCTAATAATTTCTGATGTTGAGCTTTTATCCATTTTCTTTTTTATTTGAAAAATAGTGAGTAAAACTTACCTCTTCATACTGTCTCCTTGAAAAATTTGCCGGATTTGAATTTTTTTGGCCATTCCATGCCTCAGTACAAGTTTTGACGGCAGGTGTGCTTTACAGCCCAGAGTGAGTCCTTGTGAATGTTAAGTGATGGTTACCTGTGGTTTTAAAGCCGCTCTTGCGGGAAACGGCACAAGGTGACAGCATTCCTACGTTTCCAATTCTGGGTTTTTTGGGCAACAGATCTTTCCTGGAAATCGTGTTTGTAGGCTGCAATTTAGAGTGGAATGTGTCAGGGCAAACGCCCAAGAGCTTATATCTCCATAATTCTTGTTTGTTTTTTTAAATTTAATTTTTATTAATTATAAGAGCAAATTTGAGAAAATTGTTGTGTGTGTTCTAGCTGAACAGAATCTGCTTCATTATATCTATGTATAGATCTATTCATCTTTGGATCCTTTCCCATGTAGGTTATTACAGAGTTTTGAGTAGACCTCTCTTGGTATTCCATAGGTATTTTGTGATTATATATTTCATATATATAAGTACATGTCTGTTAACCCCCATATCCTAATTCATACATTCCTTACACCTTTCCATTTGGTTAAACATAATTTGGTTTTCTGAATCTATGAGTGTCCTTCTCTTGGAAATTATTTCATGGGTATCAACTTTTATGTAACACCTATAAGTGATGTAATAGGATATCTGTCTTTCGTTTTCTTTCTTACTTCAAGTTGGGTGATTATCTCTAGATCCTTCTATGGTGGTGCCAATGGCACTGTTCCATGCTTTTCCATGGCTAATATTCCATTGTGTACAAGGACGACTTCTTCTTGGTGAATTTTTCTGTTGATGGACATTTTGGTTTCTTCCAAGTCTTGGCTATGATACATGTTGCTGCAGTGCAGGATTGCCAGCCTGTGTCTCTTTGATTCTGGTCTACTCAGGTGACAGGCCCATCAGTGATCCTACCAGATCACATGGTAGCTCAAGTTTTACCTTTAAACACACCTCCATTCTGTTTTCAGTACTGTCTCTTACCAGGTTACATCCCAGCAGCAGCTAGAGGGTACACAGTTCTCTAAAGCCCCTTCACCATTTATAAGTTGTAGACTTTTTTGCTGGTGATCATTCTGACGGCTGTGAGGTGAACGTTTCTGTAGACTGGATTTGCATGGCTTTATTAATTCCTGATGTTGAGCATTTTTCCTTGCCCTTTTTTTTAACAAAAAAACGAGAGAAAAAGAAAGAATACAAAATGTGCGTAAAATATGCCTCTTTAAATTGTCGTTTTGAAATGTGCACGTCTTTTGAGATTCTTGCTCGATTTAGTGACCACGGATTTGTTTAGAGGGCAGGTGTCATTTACAGGCCTGGAATTATTTTGAATATCAAGTAACCATTATTGCTGGGTTTAGAGCTGCTGCTGTGTGAAACGGCCACAAAGAGGCACAGTTCTCCTTTAACAAATCTGGTTATTAGGGCAACAGAGCCTTAATGAAAGTCACGTTCTAGGTTGTAAATTAGAATGGAATGTGCCAGGAAAAAGCCCCTTAACGTTATATCCCACTACTTCTTCGTTTTTTAAATTTAATTTTCATTTTTTATCACAGCAAGTGTGATTACAATGTTTTGCTTGTTCTAGGTGTGCAAGATGTGGTTGTTTTACACATATACATATATCTATTGTTCTTTGGATCCTTTTCCCATGTAGGTTATGACACAATCTTGAGTAGTCTTCTCTTGGTATTATGTAGGTCTTTGGTGATTATATACTTCGCCTGTGTTTGTATAGCTCTGTTAACCCCGATATCTTAATGTATCCAATCCTCACACCTTTCCATTGGTAAATCATAAGTTTGTTTAATAAATCTGTGATTGCCTTTCTCTGGGGAAATATCTTCACTGGTGTCACTTTTTAGGTAACACCTATAAGTGATATCATAGTATATGTGTCTTTCACTTTCTGACTTACGACAAGTTGTGTGATTACTTCTAGACTCATCTACGGTGTTGCAAATGGCATTGTGTCATTTTTTTCCTTGGCTAATATTCGGTCTGTGCATGTACCAGTTCTTCTTTGTCCACTCATCTGTTGATGGAATTTTTGGTTGCTTCCATGTCTTGACTATTGTAATACTGCTGCAATGCACATTTGCCAGCCTGTGTCTTTCCAATTCTGTCATCTTCGGTTTTAGACCAAGTAGTGGGCCTGCTGGATCATATGGTAGCCAATTGTTTACCTTGTAAAGGCACCTCCATTCTGTTCCATTAATGGCTCTTACCAGGTTACGTCCCATTTAAAGTTGAGGGTATGCACTTCTCCATAACCCCTTCAGCATTTATTGTTTGTAGTTTTTCTACTAACTTTTATTCTGACTGCTGTGAGCTGATACCTCTTTGTGGTTGGATTTGCATGTGTCTCATAATGCCTTGAAATTTAGCTTTCAGGCATGTCCTTTATTTTCTTCAAACTGTGAGTACAGCTTACCTCTTCAAATGGTTTTCTTGAAATATGTGCCACATTTTGAAATATTTTGGCCATTACCTCCCTGAAGACATTTTGAGGGCAGGTTTCATTTACAGCCCTCGAGTACTTGTGCACATGAAGTGCCGATCAGCACAGGTTGTAAAGCTGCTGTTGCAGGCAACGGCCATTTGGCGGCAGCATTTCTGCTTTCCCCATTCTGGTAACCAGGGAAACAGACCCTCCTGCCAGTGGTGTTCCTCTTTTATACACTAGAGGTGAATGTGCCTGGATAAACCCCCAAAGACTGATGTTGTCATACACTAAACTGTAACCAAAACCGTACCCGTTCCCTAACCCTAACCCTAACCCTTACACTAAGCTGTGCCATAATGATAACCCATACACTAACACTAACACGTACCCTAACCCTAACCCTAACCCTTATACTTACCCAAGTCCTAATTGTAACACGTACACTAACAGTAACACTACCCCTAACAGGTACCCTAAACCGTTGTCGTACCCTAAACAGTGACCTAATCCGTACCCTTTCCCTAACGCTAAACCTAACCCTAAACCGTCCCCTAACCCACAACCTAATCCTAACCCATATACTAACACTAACCTACACCCTAACATGGATTCTAACCAAACCCGTTGTCGTACACTAACTGGTACCATAAACTGTATCCATTCCCTAACGCTAATCCTAACCATAACCCTAACCCTAAATCATACCCTAACCCGTACCCTAATCCTAACCCGTACCTTGGTGGGGGAACCGTATATCACACTGTCACCATAGAAAAACCTACAGACACTGCAGTGACGGCGGCCAATAAGACCGGCTAGACTCCTCGCTACTTCAAAATTTCTTGTGACTCTGGGACTAATGGAATACAGAAGAAGACATCATCTAAGTCTAATACAGAATACCATGTCCTGGTGGATGGTAGAATGACCATCAGTGTGTAGGAATTAGGAACTACTGGATGTATATTCTCAGTTGCTTCACTGACCTGACGTCCTTTACCAAGTACCCAGTAGCCCACAGGGCTCTCATGGTCAGGCCCCTCCCAGGATATGGAGCTCACCTGTGCAGGTACCCAGCAAGACTGGGCACACAGGAACCATGCACATAGCCCCCATTGCAGAGCACCCCCAGCTCACCTGTTGCTCAGGGCTGACACAGAGCACCTCAGAGCACGACCTGAACTAACAAACAACAGCTCCAACAGGTCTGTGACACTGGGCGTCACTCTGTGCCGCCTCCCTCCACCTGGTCTTCCAGAGACTTCCACTGCAGCCGGGGCACCAGGCCTCTGTCTCCACCCACCACCCCTCCTCTCCCTGACTCCTGGGTTCCTCTCATTAGGAGAGGGTCTTCTTGAAGTTGTCTCCCATTCATGGGCCAGATAAAATGATTAGAAAACAAGCCAGAGCTGCAGCCCCTTGTCTAGCCTGACTCTCAGGAGCCCACACCTGTTCCTTGGACCTGGTCGGTTCATCAAGGTCCATTTTCTGCTGCTGTGAGCCCCAGAGGGGCGAGGATTGGCTGACCTGGGCAGCCTGACACTGCCGGCCAGCCCTCTCCAGGTGTGCCTGGTTTGAGGTCAATATAAACACCGCTCCAGGCAGCAAGAGCCCCTTCAGTTGTGTCTGACGCCATATTCTCTGCCCCGTCAGCAGTGTCGGGGCTGGGCTGGTGGGAGAGAGTGAGGGGCCACGGTTTTTTGGGTGGCCCGGTGTGAGTGGGGCTCTGCTGGGTTTTCTGCAGGAGTTGCCAAGCTGCCAACTGTTAAAGAAGAGGATGTGTCACCCATATCTGCTGCTGGAATTTCTCCCCAGGCAGAGGTGAGTAAGGAAAAAAGCAGTGGGGGCCGGGACAGGAGGGGTATCTCAGGCAGAGAAATGGAAAGCTTCCAGAAGTGCGCCCGGGGCCAGGACCATCCTGCTTGGCCTGTAGGCACCAAGTCGGCCTGGGTTCTGTCGCTGGTGTGGCTCCATGACCCTTCCTCTAGGCTTTCAAGTCCTTGCACAGATTCAGGGGTTGTACCTGGGAAGTGTGGGAACAGTTCAGCAGCAGCTGGCCTGGAGCTCAGCTCACATTTACTCAGAGATGCCTCGGCATGGTTCCCCAGCTTTGCAATGAGGACGCTCCTTGTGGGGGTGGGGGGGCTCCTGACTGCATGGGAGACGATTACCCACCTCTGACCAACTTCAGGATTCTTTACCTTTGGAGCAAGTGTCCTGATAGGGTTTTCCTGTTTATAACTGGTGGGTTCTGCTTTTTTTTTTTTTCTTTTTTAGTTCAATGTAGGTTTTATTCCTCTTTTCTGTATTTATAGATAGAAGCATGGAAATAATTCATTCATATAAATACATGTATGGGAATGGAAGAACTTTTTTGCTGTTTTACTTTTTGTATGTTTATTTATTTTTTTAATTTTTAATTTTATTATTATACAGCAGGTTCTTTCTGGTTATCGATTTTATACATATGGGTGTATATAAGTCAATCCCAAACTCCCAATTCATCCCAGCACTACCCCCCCACGGCTTTCCCCCCTTGGTGTCCATACGTTTGTTCTCTACATCTGTGTCTCTATTTCTGCCCTGCAAACCAGTTCACCTGTTCCATTTTTCTTGGTTCCACATATATGCATTAATATACAATATTTCTTTTTCTCTTTCTGTCTTACTTCACTCTGTATGACAGTCTCTAGGTCCATCGACGCCTGTACAAATGACCGAATTTCATTCCTTTTTATGGCTGAGTAACATTCCATTTTATATATGTACCACATCTTTATCCATTCGTCTGTCTGTGTGCATTTAGGTTGCTCCCATTACCCGGCTATTGTAAATAGTGCTGCAATGAACATTGTGGTGAATGTGTCTTTTTGATTTATGATTTTCTCTGGGTATATGCCCAGTAGTGGGGTTGCTGGATCATATGGTAATTCTATTTTTAGTTCTTTAAGGAACCTCCATATTGTTCTCCATAGTGACTGTATCAATTTACATTCCCACCAATAGTGGAAGAGGGTTCCTTTTCTCCACACCCTCCCCAGCATTTGTCGTTTGTAGATTTTCTGATGATGTCCATTCTAAGAGGTGTGAGGTGATACCTCATTGTAGTTTTGATTTGCATTTCTCTAATAATTAGTGATGTTGAGAAACTTTTCATGTGCTTCTTGGCCATCTCTCTCTCTTCTTGGAATAAATGTCTATTTAGATCTTCTGCCATTTTTGTATTGGGTTGTTTGGTTTTGTTAATATTGAGCTGCATGTGCTGTTTATATATTATTGGAGATTAATCCTTTGTCTGTTGCTTCATTTGAAAATATATTCTCCCATTCTGAGAGTTGTCTTTTCGTCTTGTTTTTACTTTCCTTTGCTTTGCAAAAGCTTTTATGTTTCATTAGTTCCCATTTGTTTATCTTTTTTATTGCATTACTCTAGGAGGTGGATCAAAAAAGATCTTGTTGTGATTTATGTCAGAGTATTCTTCCTATTTTTTCCTCTAAGAGTTTTATACTGTCCGGTCTTACATTAAGGTCTCTAATCCATTTTGAATTTATTTTTCTGTATGGTGTTAGGGAGTATTCTAATTTCATTCTTTTACATGTAGCTGCCCATTTTTCCCAGAACCACTGATTGAAGAGACTGTCTTTTCTCCATTGTATAGTCTTGCCTCCTGTGTCATAGATTATTGACCATTGGTATGTAGGTTTATCTCTGGGCTTTCTTTTTTTTTTCAATTTACAACTTTATTGGCGTATAATTGCTTTACGCCAATGATGTGTTCGTTTCTGCTGTATAACAAAGTGAATCAGCTATACATATACCACCATATCCCCTCCCTCTTGCATCTCTCTCTCACTGTCTCTATCCCACCACTTTAGGTGTTCACAAAGCACTGAGCTGATCTCCCTGTGCTATGTGGCTTCTTCCCAGTAGCTATCGATGTTACATTTGGTAATGTATATATGTCCATGCCACTCTCTCACTTTGTCCCAGCTTACCCTTCCCCCTCCCCGTGTGCTCAAGTCCTTTCTGTACGTCTGTGTCCTTAATCCTCTCCCGCCCCTAGGTTCTTCATAAACATTTTTTTCTTTAGACTCCATATATCTGTGTTAGCACACGCTATTTGTTTTTCTCTTTCTGACTTACTTTACTGTGTAGGACAGTCTGTACGTCCATCCATCTCACTACAAATAACTCAGTTTTGTTTCTTTTTATGGCTGAGTAATATTCCATTGTATATATGTGCCAGATATTCTTTATCGATTCATCAGTCGATGGACACTTAGGTTGCTTCCATCTCCTGGCTATTGTACATAGAGCTGCAATGAACATTGTTGAACATAACTCTTTTTGAATTATGGTTCTCTCAGGGTAAATGCCCAGGAGTTGGATTGCTGGGTCATATGGTACTTCTATTTTTAGTTTTTTAAGGAACCTCCATACCGTTCTCCCTAATGGCTATATCAATTTACATTCCCACTAACACTGAAAGAGTGTTCCCTTTTCTCCAATAAATGCCTCTCCAGCATTTATTTTTTTGTAGATTTTTTGATGATTGCCATTCTGACTGCTGTGAGTGATACCTCACTGTAGTTTTGATTTACATTTCTGTAATGATTAGTGATGTTCAGCATCCTTTCATGTGTTTGTTGGCAACCTGTATATCGTCTTTGGAGCAATGTCTATTTAGGTCTTCTGCCCATTCCTGGATTGGGTTGTTTGTTTTTGTGATATTGAGCTACATGAGCTGCTTGTAAATTTTGGAGATTAATCCTTTGTCATTTGCTTCATTTGAAAAGATTTTCTCCCATTCTGAGGGTTGTCTTTTCGTCTTCTTTATGTGTTTCTTTGCTGTGCAAAAGCTTTTAAGTTTCATTAGGTCCCATTTGTTTATTTTTGTTTTTATTTCCATTTCTCTAGGAGGTGGGTCAAATAGGATCTTGCTGTGATTTATGTCATAGAGTGTTCTGCCTATGTTTTCTTCTAAGAGTTTAATAGCGTCTGGTCTTAACATTTAGATCTCTAATCTATTTGGAGTTTATTTTTGTGTATGGTGTTATGGATGTTCTAATTTCATTCTTCTATGTGTAACTGTCCAGTTTTCCCAGCACCACTTACTGAAGAGACTATCTTTTCTCCATTGTTTGTCCTTGCCTCCTTTGTCATAGATGAGTTAGCCATAGGTATGTAGGTTTATCTCTGGGCTTTCTATCCTGTTCCATTGATCTATATTTCGGTTTTGGTGCCAGTACCATATAGTCTTGATTACTGTAGCTTTGTAGTATAGTCTGAAGTCAGGAAGTCTGATTCCTCCAGCTCTTTTAATTTCCCTCAAGACTCATTTGGCGATTCGGGGTGTTTTGTGTCTCCATACAAATTTTAAGGTTTTCTTGTTCTAGTTCTGTAGAAAATGCCACTGATAATTTGATAGGGATTGCATTGAATCTGTAGATTGCTTTGCGTAGTATAGTCATTTTCACAATATTGATTCTTCTAATCCAAGCATATGGTTAATACTCCCATCTGTTTATATAATCTTTGATTTCTTTCAGCAGTGTCTTATAGTTTTCTGAGTATAGGACTTTGACCTCCCTAGGTAGGTTCATTACTACATATTTTATTCTTTTTGTCGCAATGGTGTATGGGATTGTTTCCTTAATTTCTCTTTCTCATCTTTCATTGTTAGTGTAGAGGAATGCAAGAGATTTCTGTGCATTAACTTTGTATCCTGCAACTTTACCAGATTCATTGTTTAGCTCTAGTAATCTTCTAGTGTCATCTTTAAGATTCACTATGTGTAGTATCATGTCATTTGCAAACAGTGAAAATTTTACTTCTTTTCCAATTTGTGTTCCTTTTATTTCTTTTTTTTCTCTGATTGCTGTGTCTAGGACTTCCAAAACTATGTTGAATAATACTGGTGAGGGAGGACATCCTTGTTTTGTTCCTGATCTTAGAGGAAATTCTTGTAGTTTTTCACCATTGAGAATGATGTTTGTTGTGGGTTTGTCATATATGGCCTTTATTATGTTGAGGTAGATTCCCTCTATGTTCACTTTCTGGAGAATTTTTAATCATAAATGGGTGTTGAATTTTGTCAAAATTTTTTCCTGCTTCTATTGAGATGATATTTTTATTCTACAATTTGTTAATATGGTGTATCACATTGATTGATTTGTGTATATTGAAGAACCCTTGCGTTCCTAGGATAGACCCCACCTGATCATGGTGTGTGATCCTTTTAATGTGTTGTTCAATTCTGTTTGCTAGTATTTTGTTGAGGATTTTTACATCTATATTCATCAGTGATATTGGTCTCTAATTTTCTTTTTCTGTAGTATCATTGTCTGGTTTTGGTATCAGTGTGATGGTGGCGTCATAGAATGAGTTTGGGAGTGTTCCTTTCCCTGCAAATTTCTGAAGAGTTTGAGAAGGTTGGGTGTTAGCTCTTGTCTCAATATTTGATAGAATTCACCTCTGATGCCATCTGGTTCTGGACTTTTGTTTGTTGGAAGATTTTTAATCACAGTTTCAATTTCATTACTTGTGATTGGTCTATTCATATTTTCTATTTGTTCCTCTTTCAGTCTTGGAAGGTTATACCTTTCTAAGAATTTGTCCATTTCTTCCAGGTTGTCCATTTGATTGGCATAGAGTTGCTTGTAGAAGTCTCTTAGGATGCTTTGTATTTCTGTGGTGTCTGTTGCAACTTTTCTCCTTTTTCACTTCTAATTTTATTGATTTGAGTCCTCTCCCTCTTTTCCTTGAGTCTGGCTAACGATTTATCATTTTTGTTTATCTTCTCAAAGAACCAGCTTTTAGTTTTATTGATCTTTGCTATTGTTTTCTTTGTTTCTGTTTCATTTATTTCTGCTCTGATCTTTATGATTTCTTTCCTTCTACTAACTTTGGGTTTCTTTCTTCTTTCTCTAATTCCTTTAGGTGGAAGGTTAGATTGTTTATTTGAGAGTTTTCTGGTTTCTTGAGGTAGGCTTGTATGGCTATAAACTTCCCTCTTAGGACTGCTTTTGCTGCATCCCATAGGTTTTGGATCATCATGTTTTTGTTGTCATTTGTCTCTAGGTTGTTTTTGATTTCCTCTTTTCTTTCTTCAGTGATGTCTTGGTTATTTAGTGACGTATTGTTAAGCCTCCATGTGTTTCTGTTTTTTACATATTTTTTCCCTGTAATTGATTTCTAATGTCATAACCTTGTGGTCAGAACAGATGCTTGATATGATTTCAGTTTTATTAAATTTCCTGAGGCTTTATTTGTGACCCAAGATGTGATCTATCCTGGAGAATGTTCTGCGTGAAGTTGAGAAGAACAGGTAATCTGCTGTTTTTGGATGGAATGTCCTATAAATATCAATTAAATCTATTTGGTCTATTGTGTCATTTAAAGTTTGTGTTTCCTTATTAATTTTCTGTCCGGATGATCTCCATTGGTGTAAGTAAAGTGTTAAAGTCCCCTGCTATTATTGTGTTACTGTCGATTTTCTCTTTTATAGCTGTTAGCAGTTGCCTTATGTATTGAGGTGCTCCTATGTTGGGTACATATATATTTATAATTGTTATGTCTTCTTCTTGGATTGATCCCTTGATCATTACGTAGTGTCCTTCCTTGTCTCTTGTAACGCTCTTTATTTTAAAGTCTATTGTATCTGATATGAGTATTGCTACTCCAGCTTTCTTTTGATTTTCATTTGCATGGAATATCCTTTTCCATCCCCTCACTTTCAGTCTGTAGGTTTCCCTAGGTCTGAAATGGGTCTCTTATAGGCTGCATATATATGGACCTTGTTTTTGTATCCATTCAGCAAGACTGTGTCTTTTGTTTGGAGCATTTAATCCATTCACATTTAAGGTAAATATTGATATGTATATTCCTATTTCTATGTTCTTAATTGTTATGTGTTTGTTTTTGTAGATTCTTTTCTTCTGTTGTGTTTCCCACTTAGATAGGTTCCTTTAGCATTTGTTGTAGAGCTGGTTTGGTGGTGCTGAGTTCGCTTAGCTTTTGCTTGTCTGTAAAGCTTTTGATTTCTCCATTGAATCTGAATGAGATCTTGCTGGGTAGAGTTCTTTTGGTTGTAGGTTCTTCCCTTTCATCACTTTAAATATATCAGCCCACTCCCTTCTGGTTTGTAGAGTTTCTGCTGAGAAATCAGCTGTTAACCTTATGGGAGTTCCCTTGTATGTTGTCATTTTTCCCTTGGGCTTTCAATAATTTGTCTTTGTCTTTAATTTTTGTCAGTTTGATTATTACGTGTCTCGGCATTTTTCTCCTTGGGTTTATCCTGCCTGGGACTCTCTGTGCTTTCTGGACTTGGGTGGCTACTATTTCCTTTCCCATGCTAGGGAAGTTTCCGACTATAATCTCTTCAAATATTTGCTCGCGTCCTTTCTCTCTCTCTTCACCTTCTGGGATCCCTATAATGCAAATTTTGTTGCGTTTAATGTTATCCCAGAGGTCTCTTAAGCTGTCTTCATTTCTTTGCATTCTTTTTTCTTTATTCTTTTCTGCAGCAGTGAATTCCACCTTTCTGTCTCCAGGCCAGTTATCCGTTCTTCTGCCTCAGTTATTCTACTATTGATTCCTTCTAGTGTATTTTTTTTTTTTTTTTTTGCGGTACGCGGGCCTCTCACTTTTGTGGCCTCTCCCATTGTGGAGCACAGGCTCTGGATGTGCAGGCTCAGCGGCCATGGCTCACGGGCCCAGCCGCTCCGTGGCATGTGGGATCTTACCAGACCAGGGCACGAACCCATGTCCCCTGCATCGGCAGGTGGGCTCTCAACCACTGCGCCACCAGGGAAGCCCCCTTCTAGTGTATTTTTCATTTCAGTTATTGTACTGTTCATCTCTGTTTGTTTGTTCTTTAATTCTTCTAGGTCTTTGTTAACTATTTCTTGCACCTTCTCGATCTTTGCCTCCATTCTTTTTCCAAGGTCTTGGATCATCTTCACTATCATTATTATGAATTCTTTTTCTGGAAGGTTGCCTATCTCCACCTCATTTAGTTGTTTTTCTGGGGTTTTATCTTGTTCCTTCATCTGGTACAAATTCCTCTGCCTTTTCATTTTGTGTATCTTTCTGTGAATGTGGTTTTCCATCCACAGGCTGAAGAACTGTAGTTCTTCTTGCTTCTGCTATCTGCTCTCTGCTGGATGAGTCTATCTTAGAGGCTTGTGCAGCATTCCTGATGTGAGGGACTGGTGGTGGGTAGAGCTGGGTGTTGCTCTGGTGGGCAGAGCTCCATAAAACTTTAATCCGCTTGTCTGCTGATGCATGGGGCAGAATTCCCTCTCTGTTTGTTGTTTGGCCTGAGGCGACCCAGAACTATGGCCTACCTGGCTCTTTGGTGGGGCTACCTGCGGACTCTGGGAGGGCTCATGCTAAGGAGGACTTCCCAGAACTTCTGCTGCCAGTGTCCTTGTCCACACGGTGAGGCCCAGTCACCCCCCACCTCTGCAGGAGACCCTCTAAAACTAGCAAGTAGGTCTGCTCAGTCTCCTATGGGGTCACTGCTCCTTCCCTTGGGTCCTGATGTGCACACTACTGTGTGTGTCCTCCAAGAGTGGAGTCTCTGTTGTGACTCTACGTCTCTGAGTGGGGTTGAGACTCTGAGACTGAGTGGAGTCTCACAGACTCTGTGTCCTGTGAAACTTCGATGCTTTGTGGTTCTAGAAATACTATAGGAGACGGTCCACAGCAGGTGAAGCTAATGCTGTCGGTGGAGGTGGTGAAGCCAAAGATCTGCAGTTCAGACTAAAGGTGCCAATGTACATTCAGGACAAAACAATCTCATGTGAATGTAGTTCAGGCAGGTTTAACATAAATACAGTCAGGTTAATGCCTAACATCTTCTATCTTGTGCCTCCCCTCGGGGACCCCCTCCTCAGTTCCTGAGGCTCCTGTAACTCATGTACAGTGGAAGGGAGACTGGGCTCTGTCCAGTCTGAGCCCTGAGTTACCCTGTGTGTATCTTAGGATACTTTGTATTTCTGTGGTGTCTGTTGTAACATCATCGCTTTCATTTCTGATTTATTTGGGCCCTCTCTTTTCCAAAAAAACATACTACTATTGTCTTTTATTCTTTACAGAAGCTAAAAAAATGTTTGATCTATTACCCTTACTCTATGTATAGGTTTTCCAGTGAGATTTTTACTTTTGTTTGTTTTCTTGTTACTATCAATAATTAGTGAGACTTCTTTGAAGCTTAAGTAAATTCCTCCAACACTGCATATAAGGCTGGTTTATTAGTGATGAACTCTTTTAGCTTTTGCTAATCTGGGAAACTCTTGATCTCTCCTTCAATTCTTTCTTTCCTCCATAAATTCATTTATTTATTTTTGGCCGTATTAGGTCTTCATTGCAGTGCGTGGGCTTTTCTCTAGTTGTGGCAAGTGGAGGCTACTCTTCGTTGTGGTGCATGGGCCGTTGTGGTGCATGGGCTTCTCATTGCAGTAGCTCTTCTTGTTGTGCAACATGGGCTCTAGGTGCTCAGGCTTCAGTAGTTGTGGCTAGCAGGCTCAGTAGTTGTGTCTCATGGGCTCTAGAGCACAGGCTCAGTAGTTGTGGCACACAGGCTTAGTTGCTCTGTGGCATGTGGGATCTTCCTGGATCAGGGCCCGAACCCGTGTCCCCTGCATTGGCAGGCAGATTCTCAACCACTGTGACATCAGGGAAGCCCTCTCCTGCAATTCTGAATAATAATTTTGCTGGTAGAGTATTCCTGTTGTAGACTTTTTCTTTTTAGCCCATTGATTATATCCTATCATTCCTTCCTAGTTTGAAAATTGTGCTGAGAAGTCATCTGGCAGTCTTATGGGAATACCTTGAACATAACTAGACCCTTTTATTTCACTGCCTCTGTGATCACTCTTTAAATTTTTGGAGCTTTATAATATGTCTTGGTGTGGACCTGTTTGTCTTCATCTTGTTTGGGACTCTGTTTTTCCTGGACCTGGATGTGTGTTTCCTTCCCCAGGTTAGGAAAGTTATCAGTTACTCTATCCTCCACTAAGTTATCTGCCCGTTTCTCTCTTCTCCTCGTTCTGGGGCCCCTGTAATGCTCATGTTAGTATTCTTGATGTTGTCTCAGAGGTCCCTTTACGTATACTCTTAATTGCTTTTACTTTGTGCTATTCAGTTTGGGTGATTTTCACTACTCTGTTTTCCATTTCACTGATCTGTTCTTCTGTATCCTACAGTATAATGTGGCTTCTCTCATGTACATGTGTGTGTGTTTTAATCTCTTTTATTGTATTGTTCACTGTTTTGTTCTTTTTGACATGTTATTACTCTGTTGAAATTCTCACTATGTCTATCTATTCTTCTCCTGACTTGGGTGAGCGTCTTTATAATCATTACTGTGAACACTTTTTTTTATCGGGTAGAATGCTTATCCCTGTTTTATTCAGTTCTTTGTCTGATGTCGTGTCTTGTTACTTCATTTGTAACGTATTCCTCTATTTCCTTATGTTTCCTAATTCTCTGTACATCTTTATTCATTAGGTTCAGGTTGTTACATTCCCGGGTCTCAGAGTAGTGGCCTTATATAGGAGATGACTGATAGGGCCCAGCAGCACATTGTCCTCTGGCCAGCAGAGCCACATGCTCCAGGGGTGTCCCCTGTGTGGGCTGCACACACCTTTCTCTTAGGGCAGGGCCAACTGCTGTAGACAAGCTGGTAGGTGGTATTGGACCCTGGCCTAAATGGCTGTGAGCCCCTGCAGTATGTGATTGATTGCCATGGGTGTGCTGATATCCAAGGCAGCCCTCCATTATGGGTGGCTGTGTGGTGCTCCAGGTGCACAGGTGGACAGCGTAGGCCCCCCGTGTGTCGGGTTGTGAGGCCTTCTGGTGCGGGAGTGCTATGGGCATGGTGGTAAGTGGGGCAGGCCCCTGATTCTAATCAGTTCCAGGGAAGATTCTAAAATGTTGCTTGCCCATGTCTCAGTTCCTAGTGGGAGTCCCAGTCGCCTCTTGCCTTTCCAAGAAGCTCTGCGAGATTAGCAAGTGGGTCTGGCACACGTGTCTTTCACTCTATTGGCTCTGCACAGGGACTGAGAACATGTGAGATTTGTGTGTGCCCTATGAGAGCAGTCTCAGTTTCCTTTAGTCTCCAGATTTCCTGAAAATAAGCCCTGCAAGTTTTCAAAGCCAGACCTGCTGTGTTCTTTTCTTCCAGTGCAGGAACCCTGGGCTGAGCAGCCTAATGCCAGGCTCATACCCTTCCCTCCATGTGGAGGACCTATGCAATTGTGATATCTTCCAGCTGTGGGTCACTGTGCTATATGTGTGGGTTCCAATTAGACTGTGTTTCCAGTCCTCCTACCTGCCTTGTGGTTTCTCCTTCCTTATATCTTTAGTTGTGGAAAACATTCCCTGCTAGCCTTCAGAGATAATTTCCGTGTAAGTGGTTGTAATTTGGGTGTGTCTTTGGCAGCAGGGGAGCTCAGTGTCTTCCTACTCTATCCTCTTGATCCCCTCTCAAGAATTCTTTGAAAATATATGCATTTATTACTGTAAACATAACTCTTTGAATTGCAGTCTTGTTCCTGTATTCCATAAATTTAGGTACTTTGTGTTTCCAATTTTGTTTGCTTTAAGATTTCTTTTAAATTTCCGTTTTGATTTATTCCTGTATGCATTGGCTATTCAGGAGCTTATTGTTCAATTTCTAAGTGTTCTTGAATTTTCAATTATTCTTTTTAATATTGAATTTCAGTTTCATACCGTTGTGGTTGGAAATGATCCTTGATATGATTTCAATATTCTTGGATTTTTGAAGACTTGTTTTGTGGCTTAACATAGGATCTACCCTAGGCAATGTTCTATGTGTACTTAAGAACAATGGAAAGTTTGCTGCTGTTGAGTGGAATATACTGTAGATGTATGTTAGGTTCATTTGATATCAAGTGTGTGTTCAGGTTCAGTGTTTCCTGATTGATATTATGTCCGGATGACCTATACAGTGTTGAAAGTTGGGTATCGACGTTTCTTACCATTATTTTATTTCTGCACATTTTCCCCTTCACGTGGGTTAATATATTCTTTATATGTTGAGAGGCTCCAAAGCTGGATACATACATATTTATAATTGCCATGATTTCTTGATGAATTAATCCATTTATCATTATGTGATAACCTTCTTTCCTTTGAGAGGTTTGACTTCAAGTCTTTTTTATCTCAGAATAGACTAGTCAGTCAAGTATCATTTTCATGGAGTATTTTCTTCCCAATCTTTCAATTTTATGCTATATATGGATTAGAAGTTAACATGAATATCTTGTACACAGTATAATTGAACTTTCTTTAATCCATTCAGCCACCCTATGGATTATTTAAATTGAAGTATAGTTGATTTACAATATTACATTAGTCTCAGGGGTACAACATATGGATTGAATATTTTTATAGATCATGTTCCACTAAAGTGGTTACACAATAATGTCTATATTTCCCTGTGTTGTACTATATATCCTTGTTTGTTTATTTCATACATAGGGGTACTGGATTTAGAGAAACAAACTACTGTTTTTCCCTCCCGCTTTAAGTCGCCCCACCAGTAACCATTAATTTGTTCTCTGTGAGTCTATTTCTGTTTTGTTATATACATACATTTCTTGCATTTTTAGATTCTACAGAGAAGTGAGAACATAGTGTATTTGTCCTTCTCTAACTTAAGTAGGTATACATATTCTAGGCCTCTCCATGTTGTTGCAAATGGCAGAATTTGATCCTTTTTAATGGCTGAGTAATAGTCTATTGTGTATACATACCACATCTTCTTTATCCACTCATCTGTTGGTGGACATTTAGTTTGCTTCCATATGTTGGCAATTGTAAATAATGCTGCTATGAACATTGGGATGCATGTATCTTGTCAAATTGGTGTCTTCATTTTCTTTGGACATATACCCAGCAGTGGAATTGCTGGCTAATATGATAGTTCTACTTTTAGCTTTTATCAGGACCTCCATATTCTTTTCATAGTGGGTGTACCAACTTACAATCCCACCACCAGTGTACTAGGATTGCCTTCTCCATGTCATGAACAACATTTCATATTTGTACACTTTGGAATAATAGCCACGTTGAGAGGTGTGACCTGACGTCTCATTATGGGTTTGCTTGTGGATCATTCATTAAATTGAATTTACAAAAGAAGGTGATAGGCTGGATGTGATCTCCAGGTTTAGTTTGCTAATGCCTGGTATAGGTTAATTTGGGGAGAATTAATACCTTTACAACGTTATTTATTGCTTACATTTTTCAGGTTGACATTTAGTGATTGGAAACATTTAAAATTTTTTCTCCCTGAAGGATATATGAAGTCTGTTGGTTTGTTTCTGTTTTATAAATTTGTTCATTTCTATCATTTTTTAGACTCCACTATAAGTGATATCATATGATATTTGTCTTTTTCTATCTGACTTACTTCACTTAGAATGAAATAATGTCATTTGCAGCAACAGGAATGGACCTAGAGGTGATCATGCTTTTTCATTTCTGAGTAATATTTATTTGATTGTGTACATGTACAACTTCTTCGTTATCCATTCATCTGTTGATGGACATTTTGGTTGCCTCCATGCCTTGGCTATTGTAAACAGTGCCGCAGTGCATGTTTGGGTTTGGGTGCATTTGTCATTTTCATTTCTGGCTTTCTGCAGCTGTACACCCAGAAGTAAGACTGCTGGATGATATGGTAGCTCTATTTTTACTTTTAAAAGGCATCTCCATACTGTACTTTATAGTGGCTGTTACCAGCTTACATCACACCAACAGCATAGGAGGGTTCCCTTTTCTCCATGTCCTCTCCAGCATTTATTGGTTTGTACACTTTTTGATGATGGCCATTCTGACTGTGTGAGGTGATACCTTGTTGTAGTTTTGATTTGCATGTGTCTGTCCAATAATTCGAGATTTTGAGCATCTTTGCGTGTGTTTTTTTTTAAACACTGTGAGGAAAAGTTACAGTTGACATTGGGTTTTTGAAAGTCTGACTATTTTGAATTTTTGCTCGATAACTACCACAGGGCATTTGTTAAGGGCAGGTGTCATTTACACACTGGCAGTCCTTGTGAATATGAAGTGCCCATAAGCACATGTTTTAAAGTTGCTGTTGTGGAAATGGGCACAGATGTTAGGATTTCCTTCATGCCCCTCTCTGGTTCCTTGGGTAACCAGACCCACTGTGGAAGACGGGCTCTTGGATTGTAAATTAGTGTGGGCTGTGGCAGAACAAACACCCCAAATCTTCTGTTTTGTTACTTCTTGTTTTTGTTTTAATTTAATTTTTCTTTTTTTATTGGAGTAAAGTTGATTTAAAATATTCTGTTTGTGGTAGGCGTACAGAATCTTGTTCAGTTATGTATATTCATATGTCTATTCATCTTCAGATTCTTTTCCCATATAGGTTATTAGAGAGTGTTGAGTAGACTTCCCTTTGTTATGCAGTAGGTCCTTGTTGATAATCTATTTTATATGTATGAGTGTGTAAATATTTTCCCCAGCCTCCTGATTGATTTATTCCTTCCACCCACCTTTCTCATTGGGTAAGCATATGCTTGTTTTCTAAGTCTGTGAGTCTGTTTCTCTCTCTTTTATTTTATTTTTTTTGGCTGTACTGCAAGGCATGTGTGATATTAGTTCTCCCAACACCAGGGATCGAACCCATGCCCCCTGAATTGGAAGCTCAGATTCTTAACCGTTGCACCACCTGGAAAGTCCCTGTTTCTCTCTTGTAAATTAGTTCATTGGTATCAATTTTTACATTTCAGCTATAAGTAGTATCATATGATATTTGACTTTCTCTTTCTGACTTACTTCACTTAGTATGATTATCTCTAATTCTATCTATGATGCTGCAAATGGCATTCCTTCATTCTTTTCATTTCTGAGTAATATTTCACTGTGAACATGTACCGCTTCTTTATCCGTCCATCTGCTGATGGATAGTTTGGTTGCTTCCATGTCTTAGACGTTGTAAATTGTGCTGCGGTACACATATGGGTGCATGTGTGTTTTCCAATTCTGGTTTTCTCCTGTTATACGCCTGGGAGTGGGACAGCTGGATCATATGGTACCTCTAAATTTACCTTGTAAAGGCACCTCCATACTCTTATTTATAGTGGCTGTTACCATGTTAGATCCCAACAGCAGCATAGGAGGGTTGCCTTTTTTCTACAACCTCTCAAGCATTTACTGTTTGTAGATGTTTCAATGGTGGCTATTCTTACTCATGTGAAGTGATCCCTCCTTGTAGTTTTGACTTCCATGACGCCAATAATATAGGAATTAGAACATCTTTTCAAGTGCTTTTCTTTTAAACAGTGTAAAATTTACCTATTGAAATAGGATCTTGAAAGTCTGTTCCTTTGGAATTTATTTTGCTTACCTACCCGTGGACATTTCCTGATTGTGGGTGTCACTTAGAGCCCAACAGTTCTTCTGAATATTAAGTACCCATAAGCATTGTTTTTAAAGTTGCAGTTGCAGGAAAGGGCAACAAGGCAGTGGAATTTATTCATACTCACCTTGATTGCTAGGTAAAACATTGGTTTAGTGGAATTCGTCTTCCTCGATTGTAAATTGGAGTGTAAAGTGCCAGGACAAATACACAAAATCTTGTGTCACATTACTTCTCGTTTAATTTATTTTTTATTTCTTATCAGGGTAAATTTGATTACAATGTTGTGTTTGTTCTAGGTGTAAAGAAGCTGGTTCATTCATATGTATACATATATCTAATCAGGTTTAGGTTCTTTCGCATGTTGGTCATTAGAGAGAGTTGAGTAGACCTCCCTTGGCATCCAGTAGGTCCTTCTTGATTATATATTTTATATGAATTATTAAATGCACGTTAACCCCAACATCCTAATTTTTCCATTCCTTTCACCTTTTTCAAAGTCTGTATGGGTCTTTCGCAGTGGAAATATATTCATGGGTATCAATTTCTAGATAACCCTAGTAAATGATGTCATCGGATATTTGTCTTTCTTTTTGTGACTTACTTTACGTAGTATGATTACCCCTAGGTTCATCAGTGGTGATGGAAAAGGCATTGTTTCATCATTTCCGTGGCTAATATTCGATTGTGTACATGTACCACTTCTTTGCCCATTCATTTGTTTTTGAACATTTTGCTTGCATCCGTGTCTGGCTATTGTAAGTATCACTGAAGAGCATTTTTGGGTACCTGGGTATTTCTGAATTCTGGTGTTCTCAGGTTACAGGCCCATTAGTGTTTTGGCAGGATCACATAGTAGCTCAATTTTTACCTTTTAAAGGCACCTTCATTCTGTTCTGATTAGTGGCTGTTACCAGTTTACATCCCAGCAACAGCGTATGAGTGTATCCATTCTCGGAAACCCATTCAGCATTTATTGTTTGCAGACATTTTTCTCTGATGACCATTCAGACTATTGTGAGCTGATACCTTTTTGTAGTTTAAATTTGCATGTCCCTAATAATTTTTGATGTTGAACATTTTTTCATGTCCTTAAAAATAAAACACTGTGAGGAAATTTACCTCTCGAAATTGTCTTCTCCGGATTTCCTACTGTTTTGTATATTAATGTCCATTCCTGACCGCAAGATATTTTTTGAGGGCAGGTGTCATTTAAAGCCCTGCAGTCCTTGTGAATGTTAAGTGAACAATAGCACTGAGATTAAAGCTGCTGTTGCGGGAATTGACCACAAGGCGGCAGATTTCTACATTCCCAACTTTGGTTACAAGGACAGGAGAGCCTTCCTTGAAGTTGTGGTCCTAGGTTGCAAACTGTAGTGGAATGTCCCAGGACAAACTCCCAAAAGCTTATGTCTCCTACTTACGTTTGTTTTCTAAATTTATTTTATGTTTCTTATTGGAGTAAATTTTTTTTAAACTAGATTCTTCCTCGATCTACAATTTCCCCTTTGCCTTTAATATTTATTTATTTATTTTTGGCTGTGTTGCGTCTTCGTTTCTGTGCGAGGGCTTTCTCTAGTTGCGGCAAGCGGGGACCACTCTTCATCGGGGTGCGTGGGCCTCTCACTATTGTGGCCTCTCTTGTTGTGGAGCACAGGCTGCAGACGCACAAGCTCAGTAGTTGTGGCTCATGGGCATAGTTGCTCCACGGCATGTGGGAGCCTCCCAGACCAGGGCTCGAACCCGTGTCCCCTGCATTGGCAGGCAGATTCTCAACCACTGCGCCACTAGGGAAGCCCCTATTGGGGTAAATTTTATTAGAGTGTTGTGATTCTCTGGATGTACCAATTAGGATCAATTTTTCATACATATATCTGTTCATCATTGGATCCTGTTACCATGTAGGTTATTATAGAGTGTTGAGTAGAGCTCCCTTGGTATTTGGTAGGTGTTTGGTGATTATATAATTTATATATATTAATGATTATATAATTTGTATATTTTATATATTATAAGTTTATATACTTATAACATATATTAGTGTATGTATGTTAACCCCATAATCCTAATTTACTCATCCTCCCACCTTTCATTTTGGTTAACCATTAGTTTGTTTCATACGTCTCTGAGTGGCTTTTCCTTTGGAAATATGTTCATTGGTAGGAATCTTAAGATAACATCTATAAATTATATCATAGGAGATATATCATACACTTTTGACTTCACATAATATGATTATTTCTAGACTCACCTGTAGTCATGAAAGCGACATTGTTCATTTTTTTGAAAGCTAATCTTCCATTAGGTACATGTACCACTTCTTCTCTGTCCATTCATCTGTTAACTGACATTTTTGCTGCTTCCATGTCCTGGCTATTTTCAGTATTACTTCAGTACAGGCTTGTCAGCGTGTGTCTTCTCGATTCGGCGCTTAGGTGATAGGCCCAGTGGTGGGCGTGTTGGATCGAATGACATCTCAATTTTTACTTTTAAACGCAGCTCCTTTCTGTTCTCATTACCGGATCTTGCCACTTGACATCTCACAAGCAGCTAGAGGATACACAGCTCTCTAAAACACCTTCAGCGTTTATTGTCTGTAGACTTTTGGCTGATGGTAGTTGACTTGCGTGAGTTGAAACCTTTTTGTAGGCTAGATTTGCATGACTCTAATAATTTCTGATGTTGAGCTTTTATCCATTTTCTTTTTTATTTGAAAAATAGTGAGTAAAACTTACCTCTTCATACTGTCTCCTTGAAAAATTTGCCGGATTTGAATTTTTTTGGCCATTCCATGCCTCAGTACAAGTTTTGACGGCAGGTGTGCTTTACAGCCCAGAGTGAGTCCTTGTGAATGTTAAGTGATGGTTACCTGTGGTTTTAAAGCCGCTCTTGCGGGAAACGGCACAAGGTGACAGCATTCCTACGTTTCCAATTCTGGGTTTTTTGGGCAACAGATCTTTCCTGGAAATCGTGTTTGTAGGCTGCAATTTAGAGTGGAATGTGTCAGGGCAAACGCCCAAGAGCTTATATCTCCATAATTCTTGTTTGTTTTTTTAAATTTAATTTTTATTAATTATAAGAGCAAATTTGAGAAAATTGTTGTGTGTGTTCTAGCTGAACAGAATCTGCTTCATTATATCTATGTATAGATCTATTCATCTTTGGATCCTTTCCCATGTAGGTTATTACAGAGTTTTGAGTAGACCTCTCTTGGTATTCCATAGGTATTTTGTGATTATATATTTCATATATATAAGTACATGTCTGTTAACCCCCATATCCTAATTCATACATTCCTTACACCTTTCCATTTGGTTAAACATAATTTGGTTTTCTGAATCTATGAGTGTCCTTCTCTTGGAAATTATTTCATGGGTATCAACTTTTATGTAACACCTATAAGTGATGTAATAGGATATCTGTCTTTCGTTTTCTTTCTTACTTCAAGTTGGGTGATTATCTCTAGATCCTTCTATGGTGGTGCCAATGGCACTGTTCCATGCTTTTCCATGGCTAATATTCCATTGTGTACAAGGACGACTTCTTCTTGGTGAATTTTTCTGTTGATGGACATTTTGGTTTCTTCCAAGTCTTGGCTATGATACATGTTGCTGCAGTGCAGGATTGCCAGCCTGTGTCTCTTTGATTCTGGTCTACTCAGGTGACAGGCCCATCAGTGATCCTACCAGATCACATGGTAGCTCAAGTTTTACCTTTAAACACACCTCCATTCTGTTTTCAGTACTGTCTCTTACCAGGTTACATCCCAGCAGCAGCTAGAGGGTACACAGTTCTCTAAAGCCCCTTCACCATTTATAAGTTGTAGACTTTTTTGCTGGTGATCATTCTGACGGCTGTGAGGTGAACGTTTCTGTAGACTGGATTTGCATGGCTTTATTAATTCCTGATGTTGAGCATTTTTCCTTGCCCTTTTTTTTAACAAAAAAACGAGAGAAAAAGAAAGAATACAAAATGTGCGTAAAATATGCCTCTTTAAATTGTCGTTTTGAAATGTGCACGTCTTTTGAGATTCTTGCTCGATTTAGTGACCACGGATTTGTTTAGAGGGCAGGTGTCATTTACAGGCCTGGAATTATTTTGAATATCAAGTAACCATTATTGCTGGGTTTAGAGCTGCTGCTGTGTGAAACGGCCACAAAGAGGCACAGTTCTCCTTTAACAAATCTGGTTATTAGGGCAACAGAGCCTTAATGAAAGTCACGTTCTAGGTTGTAAATTAGAATGGAATGTGCCAGGAAAAAGCCCCTTAACGTTATATCCCACTACTTCTTCGTTTTTTAAATTTAATTTTCATTTTTTATCACAGCAAGTGTGATTACAATGTTTTGCTTGTTCTAGGTGTGCAAGATGTGGTTGTTTTACACATATACATATATCTATTGTTCTTTGGATCCTTTTCCCATGTAGGTTATGACACAATCTTGAGTAGTCTTCTCTTGGTATTATGTAGGTCTTTGGTGATTATATACTTCGCCTGTGTTTGTATAGCTCTGTTAACCCCGATATCTTAATGTATCCAATCCTCACACCTTTCCATTGGTAAATCATAAGTTTGTTTAATAAATCTGTGATTGCCTTTCTCTGGGGAAATATCTTCACTGGTGTCACTTTTTAGGTAACACCTATAAGTGATATCATAGTATATGTGTCTTTCACTTTCTGACTTACGACAAGTTGTGTGATTACTTCTAGACTCATCTACGGTGTTGCAAATGGCATTGTGTCATTTTTTTCCTTGGCTAATATTCGGTCTGTGCATGTACCAGTTCTTCTTTGTCCACTCATCTGTTGATGGAATTTTTGGTTGCTTCCATGTCTTGACTATTGTAATACTGCTGCAATGCACATTTGCCAGCCTGTGTCTTTCCAATTCTGTCATCTTCGGTTTTAGACCAAGTAGTGGGCCTGCTGGATCATATGGTAGCCAATTGTTTACCTTGTAAAGGCACCTCCATTCTGTTCCATTAATGGCTCTTACCAGGTTACGTCCCATTTAAAGTTGAGGGTATGCACTTCTCCATAACCCCTTCAGCATTTATTGTTTGTAGTTTTTCTACTAACTTTTATTCTGACTGCTGTGAGCTGATACCTCTTTGTGGTTGGATTTGCATGTGTCTCATAATGCCTTGAAATTTAGCTTTCAGGCATGTCCTTTATTTTCTTCAAACTGTGAGTACAGCTTACCTCTTCAAATGGTTTTCTTGAAATATGTGCCACATTTTGAAATATTTTGGCCATTACCTCCCTGAAGACATTTTGAGGGCAGGTTTCATTTACAGCCCTCGAGTACTTGTGCACATGAAGTGCCGATCAGCACAGGTTGTAAAGCTGCTGTTGCAGGCAACGGCCATTTGGCGGCAGCATTTCTGCTTTCCCCATTCTGGTAACCAGGGAAACAGACCCTCCTGCCAGTGGTGTTCCTCTTTTATACACTAGAGGTGAATGTGCCTGGATAAACCCCCAAAGACTGATGTTGTCATACACTAAACTGTAACCAAAACCGTACCCGTTCCCTAACCCTAACCCTAACCCTTACACTAAGCTGTGCCATAATGATAACCCATACACTAACACTAACACGTACCCTAACCCTAACCCTAACCCTTATACTTACCCAAGTCCTAATTGTAACACGTACACTAACAGTAACACTACCCCTAACAGGTACCCTAAACCGTTGTCGTACCCTAAACAGTGACCTAATCCGTACCCTTTCCCTAACGCTAAACCTAACCCTAAACCGTCCCCTAACCCACAACCTAATCCTAACCCATATACTAACACTAACCTACACCCTAACATGGATTCTAACCAAACCCGTTGTCGTACACTAACTGGTACCATAAACTGTATCCATTCCCTAACGCTAATCCTAACCATAACCCTAACCCTAAATCATACCCTAACCCGTACCCTAATCCTAACCCGTACCTTGGTGGGGGAACCGTATATCACACTGTCACCATAGAAAAACCTACAGACACTGCAGTGACGGCGGCCAATAAGACCGGCTAGACTCCTCGCTACTTCAAAATTTCTTGTGACTCTGGGACTAATGGAATACAGAAGAAGACATCATCTAAGTCTAATACAGAATACCATGTCCTGGTGGATGGTAGAATGACCATCAGTGTGTAGGAATTAGGAACTACTGGATGTATATTCTCAGTTGCTTCACTGACCTGACGTCCTTTACCAAGTACCCAGTAGCCCACAGGGCTCTCATGGTCAGGCCCCTCCCAGGATATGGAGCTCACCTGTGCAGGTACCCAGCAAGACTGGGCACACAGGAACCATGCACATAGCCCCCATTGCAGAGCACCCCCAGCTCACCTGTTGCTCAGGGCTGACACAGAGCACCTCAGAGCACGACCTGAACTAACAAACAACAGCTCCAACAGGTCTGTGACACTGGGCGTCACTCTGTGCCGCCTCCCTCCACCTGGTCTTCCAGAGACTTCCACTGCAGCCGGGGCACCAGGCCTCTGTCTCCACCCACCACCCCTCCTCTCCCTGACTCCTGGGTTCCTCTCATTAGGAGAGGGTCTTCTTGAAGTTGTCTCCCATTCATGGGCCAGATAAAATGATTAGAAAACAAGCCAGAGCTGCAGCCCCTTGTCTAGCCTGACTCTCAGGAGCCCACACCTGTTCCTTGGACCTGGTCGGTTCATCAAGGTCCATTTTCTGCTGCTGTGAGCCCCAGAGGGGCGAGGATTGGCTGACCTGGGCAGCCTGACACTGCCGGCCAGCCCTCTCCAGGTGTGCCTGGTTTGAGGTCAATATAAACACCGCTCCAGGCAGCAAGAGCCCCTTCAGTTGTGTCTGACGCCATATTCTCTGCCCCGTCAGCAGTGTCGGGGCTGGGCTGGTGGGAGAGAGTGAGGGGCCACGGTTTTTTGGGTGGCCCGGTGTGAGTGGGGCTCTGCTGGGTTTTCTGCAGGAGTTGCCAAGCTGCCAACTGTTAAAGAAGAGGATGTGTCACCCATATCTGCTGCTGGAATTTCTCCCCAGGCAGAGGTGAGTAAGGAAAAAAGCAGTGGGGGCCGGGACAGGAGGGGTATCTCAGGCAGAGAAATGGAAAGCTTCCAGAAGTGCGCCCGGGGCCAGGACCATCCTGCTTGGCCTGTAGGCACCAAGTCGGCCTGGGTTCTGTCGCTGGTGTGGCTCCATGACCCTTCCTCTAGGCTTTCAAGTCCTTGCACAGATTCAGGGGTTGTACCTGGGAAGTGTGGGAACAGTTCAGCAGCAGCTGGCCTGGAGCTCAGCTCACATTTACTCAGAGATGCCTCGGCATGGTTCCCCAGCTTTGCAATGAGGACGCTCCTTGTGGGGGTGGGGGGGCTCCTGACTGCATGGGAGACGATTACCCACCTCTGACCAACTTCAGGATTCTTTACCTTTGGAGCAAGTGTCCTGATAGGGTTTTCCTGTTTATAACTGGTGGGTTCTGCTTTTTTTTTTTTTCTTTTTTAGTTCAATGTAGGTTTTATTCCTCTTTTCTGTATTTATAGATAGAAGCATGGAAATAATTCATTCATATAAATACATGTATGGGAATGGAAGAACTTTTTTGCTGTTTTACTTTTTGTATGTTTATTTATTTTTTTAATTTTTAATTTTATTATTATACAGCAGGTTCTTTCTGGTTATCGATTTTATACATATGGGTGTATATAAGTCAATCCCAAACTCCCAATTCATCCCAGCACTACCCCCCCACGGCTTTCCCCCCTTGGTGTCCATACGTTTGTTCTCTACATCTGTGTCTCTATTTCTGCCCTGCAAACCAGTTCACCTGTTCCATTTTTCTTGGTTCCACATATATGCATTAATATACAATATTTCTTTTTCTCTTTCTGTCTTACTTCACTCTGTATGACAGTCTCTAGGTCCATCGACGCCTGTACAAATGACCGAATTTCATTCCTTTTTATGGCTGAGTAACATTCCATTTTATATATGTACCACATCTTTATCCATTCGTCTGTCTGTGTGCATTTAGGTTGCTCCCATTACCCGGCTATTGTAAATAGTGCTGCAATGAACATTGTGGTGAATGTGTCTTTTTGATTTATGATTTTCTCTGGGTATATGCCCAGTAGTGGGGTTGCTGGATCATATGGTAATTCTATTTTTAGTTCTTTAAGGAACCTCCATATTGTTCTCCATAGTGACTGTATCAATTTACATTCCCACCAATAGTGGAAGAGGGTTCCTTTTCTCCACACCCTCCCCAGCATTTGTCGTTTGTAGATTTTCTGATGATGTCCATTCTAAGAGGTGTGAGGTGATACCTCATTGTAGTTTTGATTTGCATTTCTCTAATAATTAGTGATGTTGAGAAACTTTTCATGTGCTTCTTGGCCATCTCTCTCTCTTCTTGGAATAAATGTCTATTTAGATCTTCTGCCATTTTTGTATTGGGTTGTTTGGTTTTGTTAATATTGAGCTGCATGTGCTGTTTATATATTATTGGAGATTAATCCTTTGTCTGTTGCTTCATTTGAAAATATATTCTCCCATTCTGAGAGTTGTCTTTTCGTCTTGTTTTTACTTTCCTTTGCTTTGCAAAAGCTTTTATGTTTCATTAGTTCCCATTTGTTTATCTTTTTTATTGCATTACTCTAGGAGGTGGATCAAAAAAGATCTTGTTGTGATTTATGTCAGAGTATTCTTCCTATTTTTTCCTCTAAGAGTTTTATACTGTCCGGTCTTACATTAAGGTCTCTAATCCATTTTGAATTTATTTTTCTGTATGGTGTTAGGGAGTATTCTAATTTCATTCTTTTACATGTAGCTGCCCATTTTTCCCAGAACCACTGATTGAAGAGACTGTCTTTTCTCCATTGTATAGTCTTGCCTCCTGTGTCATAGATTATTGACCATTGGTATGTAGGTTTATCTCTGGGCTTTCTTTTTTTTTTCAATTTACAACTTTATTGGCGTATAATTGCTTTACGCCAATGATGTGTTCGTTTCTGCTGTATAACAAAGTGAATCAGCTATACATATACCACCATATCCCCTCCCTCTTGCATCTCTCTCTCACTGTCTCTATCCCACCACTTTAGGTGTTCACAAAGCACTGAGCTGATCTCCCTGTGCTATGTGGCTTCTTCCCAGTAGCTATCGATGTTACATTTGGTAATGTATATATGTCCATGCCACTCTCTCACTTTGTCCCAGCTTACCCTTCCCCCTCCCCGTGTGCTCAAGTCCTTTCTGTACGTCTGTGTCCTTAATCCTCTCCCGCCCCTAGGTTCTTCATAAACATTTTTTTCTTTAGACTCCATATATCTGTGTTAGCACACGCTATTTGTTTTTCTCTTTCTGACTTACTTTACTGTGTAGGACAGTCTGTACGTCCATCCATCTCACTACAAATAACTCAGTTTTGTTTCTTTTTATGGCTGAGTAATATTCCATTGTATATATGTGCCAGATATTCTTTATCGATTCATCAGTCGATGGACACTTAGGTTGCTTCCATCTCCTGGCTATTGTACATAGAGCTGCAATGAACATTGTTGAACATAACTCTTTTTGAATTATGGTTCTCTCAGGGTAAATGCCCAGGAGTTGGATTGCTGGGTCATATGGTACTTCTATTTTTAGTTTTTTAAGGAACCTCCATACCGTTCTCCCTAATGGCTATATCAATTTACATTCCCACTAACACTGAAAGAGTGTTCCCTTTTCTCCAATAAATGCCTCTCCAGCATTTATTTTTTTGTAGATTTTTTGATGATTGCCATTCTGACTGCTGTGAGTGATACCTCACTGTAGTTTTGATTTACATTTCTGTAATGATTAGTGATGTTCAGCATCCTTTCATGTGTTTGTTGGCAACCTGTATATCGTCTTTGGAGCAATGTCTATTTAGGTCTTCTGCCCATTCCTGGATTGGGTTGTTTGTTTTTGTGATATTGAGCTACATGAGCTGCTTGTAAATTTTGGAGATTAATCCTTTGTCATTTGCTTCATTTGAAAAGATTTTCTCCCATTCTGAGGGTTGTCTTTTCGTCTTCTTTATGTGTTTCTTTGCTGTGCAAAAGCTTTTAAGTTTCATTAGGTCCCATTTGTTTATTTTTGTTTTTATTTCCATTTCTCTAGGAGGTGGGTCAAATAGGATCTTGCTGTGATTTATGTCATAGAGTGTTCTGCCTATGTTTTCTTCTAAGAGTTTAATAGTGTCTGGTCTTAACATTTAGATCTCTAATCTATTTGGAGTTTATTTTTGTGTATGGTGTTATGGATGTTCTAATTTCATTCTTCTATGTGTAACTGTCCAGTTTTCCCAGCACCACTTACTGAAGAGACTATCTTTTCTCCATTGTTTGTCCTTGCCTCCTTTGTCATAGATGAGTTAGCCATAGGTATGTAGGTTTATCTCTGGGCTTTCTATCCTGTTCCATTGATCTATATTTCGGTTTTGGTGCCAGTACCATATAGTCTTGATTACTGTAGCTTTGTAGTATAGTCTGAAGTCAGGAAGTCTGATTCCTCCAGCTCTTTTAATTTCCCTCAAGACTCATTTGGCGATTCGGGGTGTTTTGTGTCTCCATACAAATTTTAAGGTTTTCTTGTTCTAGTTCTGTAGAAAATGCCACTGATAATTTGATAGGGATTGCATTGAATCTGTAGATTGCTTTGCGTAGTATAGTCATTTTCACAATATTGATTCTTCTAATCCAAGCATATGGTTAATACTCCCATCTGTTTATATAATCTTTGATTTCTTTCAGCAGTGTCTTATAGTTTTCTGAGTATAGGACTTTGACCTCCCTAGGTAGGTTCATTACTACATATTTTATTCTTTTTGTCGCAATGGTGTATGGGATTGTTTCCTTAATTTCTCTTTCTCATCTTTCATTGTTAGTGTAGAGGAATGCAAGAGATTTCTGTGCATTAACTTTGTATCCTGCAACTTTACCAGATTCATTGTTTAGCTCTAGTAATCTTCTAGTGTCATCTTTAAGATTCACTATGTGTAGTATCATGTCATTTGCAAACAGTGAAAATTTTACTTCTTTTCCAATTTGTGTTCCTTTTATTTCTTTTTTTTCTCTGATTGCTGTGTCTAGGACTTCCAAAACTATGTTGAATAATACTGGTGAGGGAGGACATCCTTGTTTTGTTCCTGATCTTAGAGGAAATTCTTGTAGTTTTTCACCATTGAGAATGATGTTTGTTGTGGGTTTGTCATATATGGCCTTTATTATGTTGAGGTAGATTCCCTCTATGTTCACTTTCTGGAGAATTTTTAATCATAAATGGGTGTTGAATTTTGTCAAAATTTTTTCCTGCTTCTATTGAGATGATATTTTTATTCTACAATTTGTTAATATGGTGTATCACATTGATTGATTTGTGTATATTGAAGAACCCTTGCGTTCCTAGGATAGACCCCACCTGATCATGGTGTGTGATCCTTTTAATGTGTTGTTCAATTCTGTTTGCTAGTATTTTGTTGAGGATTTTTACATCTATATTCATCAGTGATATTGGTCTCTAATTTTCTTTTTCTGTAGTATCATTGTCTGGTTTTGGTATCAGTGTGATGGTGGCGTCATAGAATGAGTTTGGGAGTGTTCCTTTCCCTGCAAATTTCTGAAGAGTTTGAGAAGGTTGGGTGTTAGCTCTTGTCTCAATATTTGATAGAATTCACCTCTGATGCCATCTGGTTCTGGACTTTTGTTTGTTGGAAGATTTTTAATCACAGTTTCAATTTCATTACTTGTGATTGGTCTATTCATATTTTCTATTTGTTCCTCTTTCAGTCTTGGAAGGTTATACCTTTCTAAGAATTTGTCCATTTCTTCCAGGTTGTCCATTTGATTGGCATAGAGTTGCTTGTAGAAGTCTCTTAGGATGCTTTGTATTTCTGTGGTGTCTGTTGCAACTTTTCTCCTTTTTCACTTCTAATTTTATTGATTTGAGTCCTCTCCCTCTTTTCCTTGAGTCTGGCTAACGATTTATCATTTTTGTTTATCTTCTCAAAGAACCAGCTTTTAGTTTTATTGATCTTTGCTATTGTTTTCTTTGTTTCTGTTTCATTTATTTCTGCTCTGATCTTTATGATTTCTTTCCTTCTACTAACTTTGGGTTTCTTTCTTCTTTCTCTAATTCCTTTAGGTGGAAGGTTAGATTGTTTATTTGAGAGTTTTCTGGTTTCTTGAGGTAGGCTTGTATGGCTATAAACTTCCCTCTTAGGACTGCTTTTGCTGCATCCCATAGGTTTTGGATCATCATGTTTTTGTTGTCATTTGTCTCTAGGTTGTTTTTGATTTCCTCTTTTCTTTCTTCAGTGATGTCTTGGTTATTTAGTGACGTATTGTTAAGCCTCCATGTGTTTCTGTTTTTTACATATTTTTTCCCTGTAATTGATTTCTAATGTCATAACCTTGTGGTCAGAACAGATGCTTGATATGATTTCAGTTTTATTAAATTTCCTGAGGCTTTATTTGTGACCCAAGATGTGATCTATCCTGGAGAATGTTCTGCGTGAAGTTGAGAAGAACAGGTAATCTGCTGTTTTTGGATGGAATGTCCTATAAATATCAATTAAATCTATTTGGTCTATTGTGTCATTTAAAGTTTGTGTTTCCTTATTAATTTTCTGTCCGGATGATCTCCATTGGTGTAAGTAAAGTGTTAAAGTCCCCTGCTATTATTGTGTTACTGTCGATTTTCTCTTTTATAGCTGTTAGCAGTTGCCTTATGTATTGAGGTGCTCCTATGTTGGGTACATATATATTTATAATTGTTATGTCTTCTTCTTGGATTGATCCCTTGATCATTACGTAGTGTCCTTCCTTGTCTCTTGTAACGCTCTTTATTTTAAAGTCTATTGTATCTGATATGAGTATTGCTACTCCAGCTTTCTTTTGATTTTCATTTGCATGGAATATCCTTTTCCATCCCCTCACTTTCAGTCTGTAGGTTTCCCTAGGTCTGAAATGGGTCTCTTATAGGCTGCATATATATGGACCTTGTTTTTGTATCCATTCAGCAAGACTGTGTCTTTTGTTTGGAGCATTTAATCCATTCACATTTAAGGTAAATATTGATATGTATATTCCTATTTCTATGTTCTTAATTGTTATGTGTTTGTTTTTGTAGATTCTTTTCTTCTGTTGTGTTTCCCACTTAGATAGGTTCCTTTAGCATTTGTTGTAGAGCTGGTTTGGTGGTGCTGAGTTCGCTTAGCTTTTGCTTGTCTGTAAAGCTTTTGATTTCTCCATTGAATCTGAATGAGATCTTGCTGGGTAGAGTTCTTTTGGTTGTAGGTTCTTCCCTTTCATCACTTTAAATATATCAGCCCACTCCCTTCTGGTTTGTAGAGTTTCTGCTGAGAAATCAGCTGTTAACCTTATGGGAGTTCCCTTGTATGTTGTCATTTTTCCCTTGGGCTTTCAATAATTTGTCTTTGTCTTTAATTTTTGTCAGTTTGATTATTACGTGTCTCGGCATTTTTCTCCTTGGGTTTATCCTGCCTGGGACTCTCTGTGCTTTCTGGACTTGGGTGGCTACTATTTCCTTTCCCATGCTAGGGAAGTTTCCGACTATAATCTCTTCAAATATTTGCTCGCGTCCTTTCTCTCTCTCTTCACCTTCTGGGATCCCTATAATGCAAATTTTGTTGCGTTTAATGTTATCCCAGAGGTCTCTTAAGCTGTCTTCATTTCTTTGCATTCTTTTTTCTTTATTCTTTTCTGCAGCAGTGAATTCCACCTTTCTGTCTCCAGGACAGTTATCCGTTCTTCTGCCTCAGTTATTCTACTATTGATTCCTTCTAGTGTATTTTTTTTTTTTTTTTTTGCGGTACGCGGGCCTCTCACTTTTGTGGCCTCTCCCATTGTGGAGCACAGGCTCTGGATGTGCAGGCTCAGCGGCCATGGCTCACGGGCCCAGCCGCTCCGTGGCATGTGGGATCTTACCAGACCAGGGCACGAACCCATGTCCCCTGCATCGGCAGGTGGGCTCTCAACCACTGCGCCACCAGGGAAGCCCCCTTCTAGTGTATTTTTCATTTCAGTTATTGTACTGTTCATCTCTGTTTGTTTGTTCTTTAATTCTTCTAGGTCTTTGTTAACTATTTCTTGCACCTTCTCGATCTTTGCCTCCATTCTTTTTCCAAGGTCTTGGATCATCTTCACTATCATTATTATGAATTCTTTTTCTGGAAGGTTGCCTATCTCCACCTCATTTAGTTGTTTTTCTGGGGTTTTATCTTGTTCCTTCATCTGGTACAAATTCCTCTGCCTTTTCATTTTGTGTATCTTTCTGTGAATGTGGTTTTCCATCCACAGGCTGAAGAACTGTAGTTCTTCTTGCTTCTGCTATCTGCTCTCTGCTGGATGAGTCTATCTTAGAGGCTTGTGCAGCATTCCTGATGTGAGGGACTGGTGGTGGGTAGAGCTGGGTGTTGCTCTGGTGGGCAGAGCTCCATAAAACTTTAATCCGCTTGTCTGCTGATGCATGGGGCAGAATTCCCTCTCTGTTTGTTGTTTGGCCTGAGGCGACCCAGAACTATGGCCTACCTGGCTCTTTGGTGGGGCTACCTGCGGACTCTGGGAGGGCTCATGCTAAGGAGGACTTCCCAGAACTTCTGCTGCCAGTGTCCTTGTCCACACGGTGAGGCCCAGTCACCCCCCACCTCTGCAGGAGACCCTCTAAAACTAGCAAGTAGGTCTGCTCAGTCTCCTATGGGGTCACTGCTCCTTCCCTTGGGTCCTGATGTGCACACTACTGTGTGTGTCCTCCAAGAGTGGAGTCTCTGTTGTGACTCTACGTCTCTGAGTGGGGTTGAGACTCTGAGACTGAGTGGAGTCTCACAGACTCTGTGTCCTGTGAAACTTCGATGCTTTGTGGTTCTAGAAATACTATAGGAGACGGTCCACAGCAGGTGAAGCTAATGCTGTCGGTGGAGGTGGTGAAGCCAAAGATCTGCAGTTCAGACTAAAGGTGCCAATGTACATTCAGGACAAAACAATCTCATGTGAATGTAGTTCAGGCAGGTTTAACATAAATACAGTCAGGTTAATGCCTAACATCTTCTATCTTGTGCCTCCCCTCGGGGACCCCCTCCTCAGTTCCTGAGGCTCCTGTAACTCATGTACAGTGGAAGGGAGACTGGGCTCTGTCCAGTCTGAGCCCTGAGTTACCCTGTGTGTATCTTAGGATACTTTGTATTTCTGTGGTGTCTGTTGTAACATCATCGCTTTCATTTCTGATTTATTTGGGCCCTCTCTTTTCCAAAAAAACATACTACTATTGTCTTTTATTCTTTACAGAAGCTAAAAAAATGTTTGATCTATTACCCTTACTCTATGTATAGGTTTTCCAGTGAGATTTTTACTTTTGTTTGTTTTCTTGTTACTATCAATAATTAGTGAGACTTCTTTGAAGCTTAAGTAAATTCCTCCAACACTGCATATAAGGCTGGTTTATTAGTGATGAACTCTTTTAGCTTTTGCTAATCTGGGAAACTCTTGATCTCTCCTTCAATTCTTTCTTTCCTCCATAAATTCATTTATTTATTTTTGGCCGTATTAGGTCTTCATTGCAGTGCGTGGGCTTTTCTCTAGTTGTGGCAAGTGGAGGCTACTCTTCGTTGTGGTGCATGGGCCGTTGTGGTGCATGGGCTTCTCATTGCAGTAGCTCTTCTTGTTGTGCAACATGGGCTCTAGGTGCTCAGGCTTCAGTAGTTGTGGCTAGCAGGCTCAGTAGTTGTGTCTCATGGGCTCTAGAGCACAGGCTCAGTAGTTGTGGCACACAGGCTTAGTTGCTCTGTGGCATGTGGGATCTTCCTGGATCAGGGCCCGAACCCGTGTCCCCTGCATTGGCAGGCAGATTCTCAACCACTGTGACATCAGGGAAGCCCTCTCCTGCAATTCTGAATAATAATTTTGCTGGTAGAGTATTCCTGTTGTAGACTTTTTCTTTTTAGCCCATTGATTATATCCTATCATTCCTTCCTAGTTTGAAAATTGTGCTGAGAAGTCATCTGGCAGTCTTATGGGAATACCTTGAACATAACTAGACCCTTTTATTTCACTGCCTCTGTGATCACTCTTTAAATTTTTGGAGCTTTATAATATGTCTTGGTGTGGACCTGTTTGTCTTCATCTTGTTTGGGACTCTGTTTTTCCTGGACCTGGATGTGTGTTTCCTTCCCCAGGTTAGGAAAGTTATCAGTTACTCTATCCTCCACTAAGTTATCTGCCCGTTTCTCTCTTCTCCTCGTTCTGGGGCCCCTGTAATGCTCATGTTAGTATTCTTGATGTTGTCTCAGAGGTCCCTTTACGTATACTCTTAATTGCTTTTACTTTGTGCTATTCAGTTTGGGTGATTTTCACTACTCTGTTTTCCATTTCACTGATCTGTTCTTCTGTATCCTACAGTATAATGTGGCTTCTCTCATGTACATGTGTGTGTGTTTTAATCTCTTTTATTGTATTGTTCACTGTTTTGTTCTTTTTGACATGTTATTACTCTGTTGAAATTCTCACTATGTCTATCTATTCTTCTCCTGACTTGGGTGAGCGTCTTTATAATCATTACTGTGAACACTTTTTTTTATCGGGTAGAATGCTTATCCCTGTTTTATTCAGTTCTTTGTCTGATGTCGTGTCTTGTTACTTCATTTGTAACGTATTCCTCTATTTCCTTATGTTTCCTAATTCTCTGTACATCTTTATTCATTAGGTTCAGGTTGTTACATTCCCGGGTCTCAGAGTAGTGGCCTTATATAGGAGATGACTGATAGGGCCCAGCAGCACATTGTCCTCTGGCCAGCAGAGCCACATGCTCCAGGGGTGTCCCCTGTGTGGGCTGCACACACCTTTCTCTTAGGGCAGGGCCAACTGCTGTAGACAAGCTGGTAGGTGGTATTGGACCCTGGCCTAAATGGCTGTGAGCCCCTGCAGTATGTGATTGATTGCCATGGGTGTGCTGATATCCAAGGCAGCCCTCCATTATGGGTGGCTGTGTGGTGCTCCAGGTGCACAGGTGGACAGCGTAGGCCCCCCGTGTGTCGGGTTGTGAGGCCTTCTGGTGCGGGAGTGCTATGGGCATGGTGGTAAGTGGGGCAGGCCCCTGATTCTAATCAGTTCCAGGGAAGATTCTAAAATGTTGCTTGCCCATGTCTCAGTTCCTAGTGGGAGTCCCAGTCGCCTCTTGCCTTTCCAAGAAGCTCTCCGAGATTAGCAAGTGGGTCTGGCACACGTGTCTTTCACTCTATTGGCTCTGCACAGGGACTGAGAACATGTGAGATTTGTGTGTGCCCTATGAGAGCAGTCTCAGTTTCCTTTAGTCTCCAGATTTCCTGAAAATAAGCCCTGCAAGTTTTCAAAGCCAGACCTGCTGTGTTCTTTTCTTCCAGTGCAGGAACCCTGGGCTGAGCAGCCTAATGCCAGGCTCATACCCTTCCCTCCATGTGGAGGACCTATGCAATTGTGATATCTTCCAGCTGTGGGTCACTGTGCTATATGTGTGGGTTCCAATTAGACTGTGTTTCCAGTCCTCCTACCTGCCTTGTGGTTTCTCCTTCCTTATATCTTTAGTTGTGGAAAACATTCCCTGCTAGCCTTCAGAGATAATTTCCGTGTAAGTGGTTGTAATTTGGGTGTGTCTTTGGCAGCAGGGGAGCTCAGTGTCTTCCTACTCTATCCTCTTGATCCCCTCTCAAGAATTCTTTGAAAATATATGCATTTATTACTGTAAACATAACTCTTTGAATTGCAGTCTTGTTCCTGTATTCCATAAATTTAGGTACTTTGTGTTTCCAATTTTGTTTGCTTTAAGATTTCTTTTAAATTTCCGTTTTGATTTATTCCTGTATGCATTGGCTATTCAGGAGCTTATTGTTCAATTTCTAAGTGTTCTTGAATTTTCAATTATTCTTTTTAATATTGAATTTCAGTTTCATACCGTTGTGGTTGGAAATGATCCTTGATATGATTTCAATATTCTTGGATTTTTGAAGACTTGTTTTGTGGCTTAACATAGGATCTACCCTAGGCAATGTTCTATGTGTACTTAAGAACAATGGAAAGTTTGCTGCTGTTGAGTGGAATATACTGTAGATGTATGTTAGGTTCATTTGATATCAAGTGTGTGTTCAGGTTCAGTGTTTCCTGATTGATATTATGTCCGGATGACCTATACAGTGTTGAAAGTTGGGTATCGACGTTTCTTACCATTATTTTATTTCTGCACATTTTCCCCTTCACGTGGGTTAATATATTCTTTATATGTTGAGAGGCTCCAAAGCTGGATACATACATATTTATAATTGCCATGATTTCTTGATGAATTAATCCATTTATCATTATGTGATAACCTTCTTTCCTTTGAGAGGTTTGACTTCAAGTCTTTTTTATCTCAGAATAGACTAGTCAGTCAAGTATCATTTTCATGGAGTATTTTCTTCCCAATCTTTCAATTTTATGCTATATATGGATTAGAAGTTAACATGAATATCTTGTACACAGTATAATTGAACTTTCTTTAATCCATTCAGCCACCCTATGGATTATTTAAATTGAAGTATAGTTGATTTACAATATTACATTAGTCTCAGGGGTACAACATATGGATTGAATATTTTTATAGATCATGTTCCACTAAAGTGGTTACACAATAATGTCTATATTTCCCTGTGTTGTACTATATATCCTTGTTTGTTTATTTCATACATAGGGGTACTGGATTTAGAGAAACAAACTACTGTTTTTCCCTCCCGCTTTAAGTCGCCCCACCAGTAACCATTAATTTGTTCTCTGTGAGTCTATTTCTGTTTTGTTATATACATACATTTCTTGCATTTTTAGATTCTACAGAGAAGTGAGAACATAGTGTATTTGTCCTTCTCTAACTTAAGTAGGTATACATATTCTAGGCCTCTCCATGTTGTTGCAAATGGCAGAATTTGATCCTTTTTAATGGCTGAGTAATAGTCTATTGTGTATACATACCACATCTTCTTTATCCACTCATCTGTTGGTGGACATTTAGTTTGCTTCCATATGTTGGCAATTGTAAATAATGCTGCTATGAACATTGGGATGCATGTATCTTGTCAAATTGGTGTCTTCATTTTCTTTGGACATATACCCAGCAGTGGAATTGCTGGCTAATATGATAGTTCTACTTTTAGCTTTTATCAGGACCTCCATATTCTTTTCATAGTGGGTGTACCAACTTACAATCCCACCACCAGTGTACTAGGATTGCCTTCTCCATGTCATGAACAACATTTCATATTTGTACACTTTGGAATAATAGCCACGTTGAGAGGTGTGACCTGACGTCTCATTATGGGTTTGCTTGTGGATCATTCATTAAATTGAATTTACAAAAGAAGGTGATAGGCTGGATGTGATCTCCAGGTTTAGTTTGCTAATGCCTGGTATAGGTTAATTTGGGGAGAATTAATACCTTTACAACGTTATTTATTGCTTACATTTTTCAGGTTGACATTTAGTGATTGGAAACATTTAAAATTTTTTCTCCCTGAAGGATATATGAAGTCTGTTGGTTTGTTTCTGTTTTATAAATTTGTTCATTTCTATCATTTTTTAGACTCCACTATAAGTGATATCATATGATATTTGTCTTTTTCTATCTGACTTACTTCACTTAGAATGAAATAATGTCATTTGCAGCAACAGGAATGGACCTAGAGGTGATCATGCTTTTTCATTTCTGAGTAATATTTATTTGATTGTGTACATGTACAACTTCTTCGTTATCCATTCATCTGTTGATGGACATTTTGGTTGCCTCCATGCCTTGGCTATTGTAAACAGTGCCGCAGTGCATGTTTGGGTTTGGGTGCATTTGTCATTTTCATTTCTGGCTTTCTGCAGCTGTACACCCAGAAGTAAGACTGCTGGATGATATGGTAGCTCTATTTTTACTTTTAAAAGGCATCTCCATACTGTACTTTATAGTGGCTGTTACCAGCTTACATCACACCAACAGCATAGGAGGGTTCCCTTTTCTCCATGTCCTCTCCAGCATTTATTGGTTTGTACACTTTTTGATGATGGCCATTCTGACTGTGTGAGGTGATACCTTGTTGTAGTTTTGATTTGCATGTGTCTGTCCAATAATTCGAGATTTTGAGCATCTTTGCGTGTGTTTTTTTTTAAACACTGTGAGGAAAAGTTACAGTTGACATTGGGTTTTTGAAAGTCTGACTATTTTGAATTTTTGCTCGATAACTACCACAGGGCATTTGTTAAGGGCAGGTGTCATTTACACACTGGCAGTCCTTGTGAATATGAAGTGCCCATAAGCACATGTTTTAAAGTTGCTGTTGTGGAAATGGGCACAGATGTTAGGATTTCCTTCATGCCCCTCTCTGGTTCCTTGGGTAACCAGACCCACTGTGGAAGACGGGCTCTTGGATTGTAAATTAGTGTGGGCTGTGGCAGAACAAACACCCCAAATCTTCTGTTTTGTTACTTCTTGTTTTTGTTTTAATTTAATTTTTCTTTTTTTATTGGAGTAAAGTTGATTTAAAATATTCTGTTTGTGGTAGGCGTACAGAATCTTGTTCAGTTATGTATATTCATATGTCTATTCATCTTCAGATTCTTTTCCCATATAGGTTATTAGAGAGTGTTGAGTAGACTTCCCTTTGTTATGCAGTAGGTCCTTGTTGATAATCTATTTTATATGTATGAGTGTGTAAATATTTTCCCCAGCCTCCTGATTGATTTATTCCTTCCACCCACCTTTCTCATTGGGTAAGCATATGCTTGTTTTCTAAGTCTGTGAGTCTGTTTCTCTCTCTTTTATTTTATTTTTTTTGGCTGTACTGCAAGGCATGTGTGATATTAGTTCTCCCAACACCAGGGATCGAACCCATGCCCCCTGAATTGGAAGCTCAGATTCTTAACCGTTGCACCACCTGGAAAGTCCCTGTTTCTCTCTTGTAAATTAGTTCATTGGTATCAATTTTTACATTTCAGCTATAAGTAGTATCATATGATATTTGACTTTCTCTTTCTGACTTACTTCACTTAGTATGATTATCTCTAATTCTATCTATGATGCTGCAAATGGCATTCCTTCATTCTTTTCATTTCTGAGTAATATTTCACTGTGAACATGTACCGCTTCTTTATCCGTCCATCTGCTGATGGATAGTTTGGTTGCTTCCATGTCTTAGACGTTGTAAATTGTGCTGCGGTACACATATGGGTGCATGTGTGTTTTCCAATTCTGGTTTTCTCCTGTTATACGCCTGGGAGTGGGACAGCTGGATCATATGGTACCTCTAAATTTACCTTGTAAAGGCACCTCCATACTCTTATTTATAGTGGCTGTTACCATGTTAGATCCCAACAGCAGCATAGGAGGGTTGCCTTTTTTCTACAACCTCTCAAGCATTTACTGTTTGTAGATGTTTCAATGGTGGCTATTCTTACTCATGTGAAGTGATCCCTCCTTGTAGTTTTGACTTCCATGACGCCAATAATATAGGAATTAGAACATCTTTTCAAGTGCTTTTCTTTTAAACAGTGTAAAATTTACCTATTGAAATAGGATCTTGAAAGTCTGTTCCTTTGGAATTTATTTTGCTTACCTACCCGTGGACATTTCCTGATTGTGGGTGTCACTTAGAGCCCAACAGTTCTTCTGAATATTAAGTACCCATAAGCATTGTTTTTAAAGTTGCAGTTGCAGGAAAGGGCAACAAGGCAGTGGAATTTATTCATACTCACCTTGATTGCTAGGTAAAACATTGGTTTAGTGGAATTCGTCTTCCTCGATTGTAAATTGGAGTGTAAAGTGCCAGGACAAATACACAAAATCTTGTGTCACATTACTTCTCGTTTAATTTATTTTTTATTTCTTATCAGGGTAAATTTGATTACAATGTTGTGTTTGTTCTAGGTGTAAAGAAGCTGGTTCATTCATATGTATACATATATCTAATCAGGTTTAGGTTCTTTCGCATGTTGGTCATTAGAGAGAGTTGAGTAGACCTCCCTTGGCATCCAGTAGGTCCTTCTTGATTATATATTTTATATGAATTATTAAATGCACGTTAACCCCAACATCCTAATTTTTCCATTCCTTTCACCTTTTTCAAAGTCTGTATGGGTCTTTCGCAGTGGAAATATATTCATGGGTATCAATTTCTAGATAACCCTAGTAAATGATGTCATCGGATATTTGTCTTTCTTTTTGTGACTTACTTTACGTAGTATGATTACCCCTAGGTTCATCAGTGGTGATGGAAAAGGCATTGTTTCATCATTTCCGTGGCTAATATTCGATTGTGTACATGTACCACTTCTTTGCCCATTCATTTGTTTTTGAACATTTTGCTTGCATCCGTGTCTGGCTATTGTAAGTATCACTGAAGAGCATTTTTGGGTACCTGGGTATTTCTGAATTCTGGTGTTCTCAGGTTACAGGCCCATTAGTGTTTTGGCAGGATCACATAGTAGCTCAATTTTTACCTTTTAAAGGCACCTTCATTCTGTTCTGATTAGTGGCTGTTACCAGTTTACATCCCAGCAACAGCGTATGAGTGTATCCATTCTCGGAAACCCATTCAGCATTTATTGTTTGCAGACATTTTTCTCTGATGGCCATTCAGACTATTGTGAGCTGATACCTTTTTGTAGTTTAAATTTGCATGTCCCTAATAATTTTTGATGTTGAACATTTTTTCATGTCCTTAAAAATAAAACACTGTGAGGAAATTTACCTCTCGAAATTGTCTTCTCCGGATTTCCTACTGTTTTGTATATTAATGTCCATTCCTGACCGCAAGATATTTTTTGAGGGCAGGTGTCATTTAAAGCCCTGCAGTCCTTGTGAATGTTAAGTGAACAATAGCACTGAGATTAAAGCTGCTGTTGCGGGAATTGACCACAAGGCGGCAGATTTCTACATTCCCAACTTTGGTTACAAGGACAGGAGAGCCTTCCTTGAAGTTGTGGTCCTAGGTTGCAAACTGTAGTGGAATGTCCCAGGACAAACTCCCAAAAGCTTATGTCTCCTACTTACGTTTGTTTTCTAAATTTATTTTATGTTTCTTATTGGAGTAAATTTTTTTTAAACTAGATTCTTCCTCGATCTACAATTTCCCCTTTGCCTTTAATATTTATTTATTTATTTTTGGCTGTGTTGCGTCTTCGTTTCTGTGCGAGGGCTTTCTCTAGTTGCGGCAAGCGGGGACCACTCTTCATCGGGGTGCGTGGGCCTCTCACTATTGTGGCCTCTCTTGTTGTGGAGCACAGGCTGCAGACGCACAAGCTCAGTAGTTGTGGCTCATGGGCATAGTTGCTCCACGGCATGTGGGAGCCTCCCAGACCAGGGCTCGAACCCGTGTCCCCTGCATTGGCAGGCAGATTCTCAACCACTGCGCCACTAGGGAAGCCCCTATTGGGGTAAATTTTATTAGAGTGTTGTGATTCTCTGGATGTACCAATTAGGATCAATTTTTCATACATATATCTGTTCATCATTGGATCCTGTTACCATGTAGGTTATTATAGAGTGTTGAGTAGAGCTCCCTTGGTATTTGGTAGGTGTTTGGTGATTATATAATTTATATATATTAATGATTATATAATTTGTATATTTTATATATTATAAGTTTATATACTTATAACATATATTAGTGTATGTATGTTAACCCCATAATCCTAATTTACTCATCCTCCCACCTTTCATTTTGGTTAACCATTAGTTTGTTTCATACGTCTCTGAGTGGCTTTTCCTTTGGAAATATGTTCATTGGTAGGAATCTTAAGATAACATCTATAAATTATATCATAGGAGATATATCATACACTTTTGACTTCACATAATATGATTATTTCTAGACTCACCTGTAGTCATGAAAGCGACATTGTTCATTTTTTTGAAAGCTAATCTTCCATTAGGTACATGTACCACTTCTTCTCTGTCCATTCATCTGTTAACTGACATTTTTGCTGCTTCCATGTCCTGGCTATTTTCAGTATTACTTCAGTACAGGCTTGTCAGCGTGTGTCTTCTCGATTCGGCGCTTAGGTGATAGGCCCAGTGGTGGGCGTGTTGGATCGAATGACATCTCAATTTTTACTTTTAAACGCAGCTCCTTTCTGTTCTCATTACCGGATCTTGCCACTTGACATCTCACAAGCAGCTAGAGGATACACAGCTCTCTAAAACACCTTCAGCGTTTATTGTCTGTAGACTTTTGGCTGATGGTAGTTGACTTGCGTGAGTTGAAACCTTTTTGTAGGCTAGATTTGCATGACTCTAATAATTTCTGATGTTGAGCTTTTATCCATTTTCTTTTTTATTTGAAAAATAGTGAGTAAAACTTACCTCTTCATACTGTCTCCTTGAAAAATTTGCCGGATTTGAATTTTTTTGGCCATTCCATGCCTCAGTACAAGTTTTGACGGCAGGTGTGCTTTACAGCCCAGAGTGAGTCCTTGTGAATGTTAAGTGATGGTTACCTGTGGTTTTAAAGCCGCTCTTGCGGGAAACGGCACAAGGTGACAGCATTCCTACGTTTCCAATTCTGGGTTTTTTGGGCAACAGATCTTTCCTGGAAATCGTGTTTGTAGGCTGCAATTTAGAGTGGAATGTGTCAGGGCAAACGCCCAAGAGCTTATATCTCCATAATTCTTGTTTGTTTTTTTAAATTTAATTTTTATTAATTATAAGAGCAAATTTGAGAAAATTGTTGTGTGTGTTCTAGCTGAACAGAATCTGCTTCATTATATCTATGTATAGATCTATTCATCTTTGGATCCTTTCCCATGTAGGTTATTACAGAGTTTTGAGTAGACCTCTCTTGGTATTCCATAGGTATTTTGTGATTATATATTTCATATATATAAGTACATGTCTGTTAACCCCCATATCCTAATTCATACATTCCTTACACCTTTCCATTTGGTTAAACATAATTTGGTTTTCTGAATCTATGAGTGTCCTTCTCTTGGAAATTATTTCATGGGTATCAACTTTTATGTAACACCTATAAGTGATGTAATAGGATATCTGTCTTTCGTTTTCTTTCTTACTTCAAGTTGGGTGATTATCTCTAGATCCTTCTATGGTGGTGCCAATGGCACTGTTCCATGCTTTTCCATGGCTAATATTCCATTGTGTACAAGGACGACTTCTTCTTGGTGAATTTTTCTGTTGATGGACATTTTGGTTTCTTCCAAGTCTTGGCTATGATACATGTTGCTGCAGTGCAGGATTGCCAGCCTGTGTCTCTTTGATTCTGGTCTACTCAGGTGACAGGCCCATCAGTGATCCTACCAGATCACATGGTAGCTCAAGTTTTACCTTTAAACACACCTCCATTCTGTTTTCAGTACTGTCTCTTACCAGGTTACATCCCAGCAGCAGCTAGAGGGTACACAGTTCTCTAAAGCCCCTTCACCATTTATAAGTTGTAGACTTTTTTGCTGGTGATCATTCTGACGGCTGTGAGGTGAACGTTTCTGTAGACTGGATTTGCATGGCTTTATTAATTCCTGATGTTGAGCATTTTTCCTTGCCCTTTTTTTTAACAAAAAAACGAGAGAAAAAGAAAGAATACAAAATGTGCGTAAAATATGCCTCTTTAAATTGTCGTTTTGAAATGTGCACGTCTTTTGAGATTCTTGCTCGATTTAGTGACCACGGATTTGTTTAGAGGGCAGGTGTCATTTACAGGCCTGGAATTATTTTGAATATCAAGTAACCATTATTGCTGGGTTTAGAGCTGCTGCTGTGTGAAACGGCCACAAAGAGGCACAGTTCTCCTTTAACAAATCTGGTTATTAGGGCAACAGAGCCTTAATGAAAGTCACGTTCTAGGTTGTAAATTAGAATGGAATGTGCCAGGAAAAAGCCCCTTAACGTTATATCCCACTACTTCTTCGTTTTTTAAATTTAATTTTCATTTTTTATCACAGCAAGTGTGATTACAATGTTTTGCTTGTTCTAGGTGTGCAAGATGTGGTTGTTTTACACATATACATATATCTATTGTTCTTTGGATCCTTTTCCCATGTAGGTTATGACACAATCTTGAGTAGTCTTCTCTTGGTATTATGTAGGTCTTTGGTGATTATATACTTCGCCTGTGTTTGTATAGCTCTGTTAACCCCGATATCTTAATGTATCCAATCCTCACACCTTTCCATTGGTAAATCATAAGTTTGTTTAATAAATCTGTGATTGCCTTTCTCTGGGGAAATATCTTCACTGGTGTCACTTTTTAGGTAACACCTATAAGTGATATCATAGTATATGTGTCTTTCACTTTCTGACTTACGACAAGTTGTGTGATTACTTCTAGACTCATCTACGGTGTTGCAAATGGCATTGTGTCATTTTTTTCCTTGGCTAATATTCGGTCTGTGCATGTACCAGTTCTTCTTTGTCCACTCATCTGTTGATGGAATTTTTGGTTGCTTCCATGTCTTGACTATTGTAATACTGCTGCAATGCACATTTGCCAGCCTGTGTCTTTCCAATTCTGTCATCTTCGGTTTTAGACCAAGTAGTGGGCCTGCTGGATCATATGGTAGCCAATTGTTTACCTTGTAAAGGCACCTCCATTCTGTTCCATTAATGGCTCTTACCAGGTTACGTCCCATTTAAAGTTGAGGGTATGCACTTCTCCATAACCCCTTCAGCATTTATTGTTTGTAGTTTTTCTACTAACTTTTATTCTGACTGCTGTGAGCTGATACCTCTTTGTGGTTGGATTTGCATGTGTCTCATAATGCCTTGAAATTTAGCTTTCAGGCATGTCCTTTATTTTCTTCAAACTGTGAGTACAGCTTACCTCTTCAAATGGTTTTCTTGAAATATGTGCCACATTTTGAAATATTTTGGCCATTACCTCCCTGAAGACATTTTGAGGGCAGGTTTCATTTACAGCCCTCGAGTACTTGTGCACATGAAGTGCCGATCAGCACAGGTTGTAAAGCTGCTGTTGCAGGCAACGGCCATTTGGCGGCAGCATTTCTGCTTTCCCCATTCTGGTAACCAGGGAAACAGACCCTCCTGCCAGTGGTGTTCCTCTTTTATACACTAGAGGTGAATGTGCCTGGATAAACCCCCAAAGACTGATGTTGTCATACACTAAACTGTAACCAAAACCGTACCCGTTCCCTAACCCTAACCCTAACCCTTACACTAAGCTGTGCCATAATGATAACCCATACACTAACACTAACACGTACCCTAACCCTAACCCTAACCCTTATACTTACCCAAGTCCTAATTGTAACACGTACACTAACAGTAACACTACCCCTAACAGGTACCCTAAACCGTTGTCGTACCCTAAACAGTGACCTAATCCGTACCCTTTCCCTAACGCTAAACCTAACCCTAAACCGTCCCCTAACCCACAACCTAATCCTAACCCATATACTAACACTAACCTACACCCTAACATGGATTCTAACCAAACCCGTTGTCGTACACTAACTGGTACCATAAACTGTATCCATTCCCTAACGCTAATCCTAACCATAACCCTAACCCTAAATCATACCCTAACCCGTACCCTAATCCTAACCCGTACCTTGGTGGGGGAACCGTATATCACACTGTCACCATAGAAAAACCTACAGACACTGCAGTGACGGCGGCCAATAAGACCGGCTAGACTCCTCGCTACTTCAAAATTTCTTGTGACTCTGGGACTAATGGAATACAGAAGAAGACATCATCTAAGTCTAATACAGAATACCATGTCCTGGTGGATGGTAGAATGACCATCAGTGTGTAGGAATTAGGAACTACTGGATGTATATTCTCAGTTGCTTCACTGACCTGACGTCCTTTACCAAGTACCCAGTAGCCCACAGGGCTCTCATGGTCAGGCCCCTCCCAGGATATGGAGCTCACCTGTGCAGGTACCCAGCAAGACTGGGCACACAGGAACCATGCACATAGCCCCCATTGCAGAGCACCCCCAGCTCACCTGTTGCTCAGGGCTGACACAGAGCACCTCAGAGCACGACCTGAACTAACAAACAACAGCTCCAACAGGTCTGTGACACTGGGCGTCACTCTGTGCCGCCTCCCTCCACCTGGTCTTCCAGAGACTTCCACTGCAGCCGGGGCACCAGGCCTCTGTCTCCACCCACCACCCCTCCTCTCCCTGACTCCTGGGTTCCTCTCATTAGGAGAGGGTCTTCTTGAAGTTGTCTCCCATTCATGGGCCAGATAAAATGATTAGAAAACAAGCCAGAGCTGCAGCCCCTTGTCTAGCCTGACTCTCAGGAGCCCACACCTGTTCCTTGGACCTGGTCGGTTCATCAAGGTCCATTTTCTGCTGCTGTGAGCCCCAGAGGGGCGAGGATTGGCTGACCTGGGCAGCCTGACACTGCCGGCCAGCCCTCTCCAGGTGTGCCTGGTTTGAGGTCAATATAAACACCGCTCCAGGCAGCAAGAGCCCCTTCAGTTGTGTCTGACGCCATATTCTCTGCCCCGTCAGCAGTGTCGGGGCTGGGCTGGTGGGAGAGAGTGAGGGGCCACGGTTTTTTGGGTGGCCCGGTGTGAGTGGGGCTCTGCTGGGTTTTCTGCAGGAGTTGCCAAGCTGCCAACTGTTAAAGAAGAGGATGTGTCACCCATATCTGCTGCTGGAATTTCTCCCCAGGCAGAGGTGAGTAAGGAAAAAAGCAGTGGGGGCCGGGACAGGAGGGGTATCTCAGGCAGAGAAATGGAAAGCTTCCAGAAGTGCGCCCGGGGCCAGGACCATCCTGCTTGGCCTGTAGGCACCAAGTCGGCCTGGGTTCTGTCGCTGGTGTGGCTCCATGACCCTTCCTCTAGGCTTTCAAGTCCTTGCACAGATTCAGGGGTTGTACCTGGGAAGTGTGGGAACAGTTCAGCAGCAGCTGGCCTGGAGCTCAGCTCACATTTACTCAGAGATGCCTCGGCATGGTTCCCCAGCTTTGCAATGAGGACGCTCCTTGTGGGGGTGGGGGGGCTCCTGACTGCATGGGAGACGATTACCCACCTCTGACCAACTTCAGGATTCTTTACCTTTGGAGCAAGTGTCCTGATAGGGTTTTCCTGTTTATAACTGGTGGGTTCTGCTTTTTTTTTTTTTCTTTTTTAGTTCAATGTAGGTTTTATTCCTCTTTTCTGTATTTATAGATAGAAGCATGGAAATAATTCATTCATATAAATACATGTATGGGAATGGAAGAACTTTTTTGCTGTTTTACTTTTTGTATGTTTATTTATTTTTTTAATTTTTAATTTTATTATTATACAGCAGGTTCTTTCTGGTTATCGATTTTATACATATGGGTGTATATAAGTCAATCCCAAACTCCCAATTCATCCCAGCACTACCCCCCCACGGCTTTCCCCCCTTGGTGTCCATACGTTTGTTCTCTACATCTGTGTCTCTATTTCTGCCCTGCAAACCAGTTCACCTGTTCCATTTTTCTTGGTTCCACATATATGCATTAATATACAATATTTCTTTTTCTCTTTCTGTCTTACTTCACTCTGTATGACAGTCTCTAGGTCCATCGACGCCTGTACAAATGACCGAATTTCATTCCTTTTTATGGCTGAGTAACATTCCATTTTATATATGTACCACATCTTTATCCATTCGTCTGTCTGTGTGCATTTAGGTTGCTCCCATTACCCGGCTATTGTAAATAGTGCTGCAATGAACATTGTGGTGAATGTGTCTTTTTGATTTATGATTTTCTCTGGGTATATGCCCAGTAGTGGGGTTGCTGGATCATATGGTAATTCTATTTTTAGTTCTTTAAGGAACCTCCATATTGTTCTCCATAGTGACTGTATCAATTTACATTCCCACCAATAGTGGAAGAGGGTTCCTTTTCTCCACACCCTCCCCAGCATTTGTCGTTTGTAGATTTTCTGATGATGTCCATTCTAAGAGGTGTGAGGTGATACCTCATTGTAGTTTTGATTTGCATTTCTCTAATAATTAGTGATGTTGAGAAACTTTTCATGTGCTTCTTGGCCATCTCTCTCTCTTCTTGGAATAAATGTCTATTTAGATCTTCTGCCATTTTTGTATTGGGTTGTTTGGTTTTGTTAATATTGAGCTGCATGTGCTGTTTATATATTATTGGAGATTAATCCTTTGTCTGTTGCTTCATTTGAAAATATATTCTCCCATTCTGAGAGTTGTCTTTTCGTCTTGTTTTTACTTTCCTTTGCTTTGCAAAAGCTTTTATGTTTCATTAGTTCCCATTTGTTTATCTTTTTTATTGCATTACTCTAGGAGGTGGATCAAAAAAGATCTTGTTGTGATTTATGTCAGAGTATTCTTCCTATTTTTTCCTCTAAGAGTTTTATACTGTCCGGTCTTACATTAAGGTCTCTAATCCATTTTGAATTTATTTTTCTGTATGGTGTTAGGGAGTATTCTAATTTCATTCTTTTACATGTAGCTGCCCATTTTTCCCAGAACCACTGATTGAAGAGACTGTCTTTTCTCCATTGTATAGTCTTGCCTCCTGTGTCATAGATTATTGACCATTGGTATGTAGGTTTATCTCTGGGCTTTCTTTTTTTTTTCAATTTACAACTTTATTGGCGTATAATTGCTTTACGCCAATGATGTGTTCGTTTCTGCTGTATAACAAAGTGAATCAGCTATACATATACCACCATATCCCCTCCCTCTTGCATCTCTCTCTCACTGTCTCTATCCCACCACTTTAGGTGTTCACAAAGCACTGAGCTGATCTCCCTGTGCTATGTGGCTTCTTCCCAGTAGCTATCGATGTTACATTTGGTAATGTATATATGTCCATGCCACTCTCTCACTTTGTCCCAGCTTACCCTTCCCCCTCCCCGTGTGCTCAAGTCCTTTCTGTACGTCTGTGTCCTTAATCCTCTCCCGCCCCTAGGTTCTTCATAAACATTTTTTTCTTTAGACTCCATATATCTGTGTTAGCACACGCTATTTGTTTTTCTCTTTCTGACTTACTTTACTGTGTAGGACAGTCTGTACGTCCATCCATCTCACTACAAATAACTCAGTTTTGTTTCTTTTTATGGCTGAGTAATATTCCATTGTATATATGTGCCAGATATTCTTTATCGATTCATCAGTCGATGGACACTTAGGTTGCTTCCATCTCCTGGCTATTGTACATAGAGCTGCAATGAACATTGTTGAACATAACTCTTTTTGAATTATGGTTCTCTCAGGGTAAATGCCCAGGAGTTGGATTGCTGGGTCATATGGTACTTCTATTTTTAGTTTTTTAAGGAACCTCCATACCGTTCTCCCTAATGGCTATATCAATTTACATTCCCACTAACACTGAAAGAGTGTTCCCTTTTCTCCAATAAATGCCTCTCCAGCATTTATTTTTTTGTAGATTTTTTGATGATTGCCATTCTGACTGCTGTGAGTGATACCTCACTGTAGTTTTGATTTACATTTCTGTAATGATTAGTGATGTTCAGCATCCTTTCATGTGTTTGTTGGCAACCTGTATATCGTCTTTGGAGCAATGTCTATTTAGGTCTTCTGCCCATTCCTGGATTGGGTTGTTTGTTTTTGTGATATTGAGCTACATGAGCTGCTTGTAAATTTTGGAGATTAATCCTTTGTCATTTGCTTCATTTGAAAAGATTTTCTCCCATTCTGAGGGTTGTCTTTTCGTCTTCTTTATGTGTTTCTTTGCTGTGCAAAAGCTTTTAAGTTTCATTAGGTCCCATTTGTTTATTTTTGTTTTTATTTCCATTTCTCTAGGAGGTGGGTCAAATAGGATCTTGCTGTGATTTATGTCATAGAGTGTTCTGCCTATGTTTTCTTCTAAGAGTTTAATAGCGTCTGGTCTTAACATTTAGATCTCTAATCTATTTGGAGTTTATTTTTGTGTATGGTGTTATGGATGTTCTAATTTCATTCTTCTATGTGTAACTGTCCAGTTTTCCCAGCACCACTTACTGAAGAGACTATCTTTTCTCCATTGTTTGTCCTTGCCTCCTTTGTCATAGATGAGTTAGCCATAGGTATGTAGGTTTATCTCTGGGCTTTCTATCCTGTTCCATTGATCTATATTTCGGTTTTGGTGCCAGTACCATATAGTCTTGATTACTGTAGCTTTGTAGTATAGTCTGAAGTCAGGAAGTCTGATTCCTCCAGCTCTTTTAATTTCCCTCAAGACTCATTTGGCGATTCGGGGTGTTTTGTGTCTCCATACAAATTTTAAGGTTTTCTTGTTCTAGTTCTGTAGAAAATGCCACTGATAATTTGATAGGGATTGCATTGAATCTGTAGATTGCTTTGCGTAGTATAGTCATTTTCACAATATTGATTCTTCTAATCCAAGCATATGGTTAATACTCCCATCTGTTTATATAATCTTTGATTTCTTTCAGCAGTGTCTTATAGTTTTCTGAGTATAGGACTTTGACCTCCCTAGGTAGGTTCATTACTACATATTTTATTCTTTTTGTCGCAATGGTGTATGGGATTGTTTCCTTAATTTCTCTTTCTCATCTTTCATTGTTAGTGTAGAGGAATGCAAGAGATTTCTGTGCATTAACTTTGTATCCTGCAACTTTACCAGATTCATTGTTTAGCTCTAGTAATCTTCTAGTGTCATCTTTAAGATTCACTATGTGTAGTATCATGTCATTTGCAAACAGTGAAAATTTTACTTCTTTTCCAATTTGTGTTCCTTTTATTTCTTTTTTTTCTCTGATTGCTGTGTCTAGGACTTCCAAAACTATGTTGAATAATACTGGTGAGGGAGGACATCCTTGTTTTGTTCCTGATCTTAGAGGAAATTCTTGTAGTTTTTCACCATTGAGAATGATGTTTGTTGTGGGTTTGTCATATATGGCCTTTATTATGTTGAGGTAGATTCCCTCTATGTTCACTTTCTGGAGAATTTTTAATCATAAATGGGTGTTGAATTTTGTCAAAATTTTTTCCTGCTTCTATTGAGATGATATTTTTATTCTACAATTTGTTAATATGGTGTATCACATTGATTGATTTGTGTATATTGAAGAACCCTTGCGTTCCTAGGATAGACCCCACCTGATCATGGTGTGTGATCCTTTTAATGTGTTGTTCAATTCTGTTTGCTAGTATTTTGTTGAGGATTTTTACATCTATATTCATCAGTGATATTGGTCTCTAATTTTCTTTTTCTGTAGTATCATTGTCTGGTTTTGGTATCAGTGTGATGGTGGCGTCATAGAATGAGTTTGGGAGTGTTCCTTTCCCTGCAAATTTCTGAAGAGTTTGAGAAGGTTGGGTGTTAGCTCTTGTCTCAATATTTGATAGAATTCACCTCTGATGCCATCTGGTTCTGGACTTTTGTTTGTTGGAAGATTTTTAATCACAGTTTCAATTTCATTACTTGTGATTGGTCTATTCATATTTTCTATTTGTTCCTCTTTCAGTCTTGGAAGGTTATACCTTTCTAAGAATTTGTCCATTTCTTCCAGGTTGTCCATTTGATTGGCATAGAGTTGCTTGTAGAAGTCTCTTAGGATGCTTTGTATTTCTGTGGTGTCTGTTGCAACTTTTCTCCTTTTTCACTTCTAATTTTATTGATTTGAGTCCTCTCCCTCTTTTCCTTGAGTCTGGCTAACGATTTATCATTTTTGTTTATCTTCTCAAAGAACCAGCTTTTAGTTTTATTGATCTTTGCTATTGTTTTCTTTGTTTCTGTTTCATTTATTTCTGCTCTGATCTTTATGATTTCTTTCCTTCTACTAACTTTGGGTTTCTTTCTTCTTTCTCTAATTCCTTTAGGTGGAAGGTTAGATTGTTTATTTGAGAGTTTTCTGGTTTCTTGAGGTAGGCTTGTATGGCTATAAACTTCCCTCTTAGGACTGCTTTTGCTGCATCCCATAGGTTTTGGATCATCATGTTTTTGTTGTCATTTGTCTCTAGGTTGTTTTTGATTTCCTCTTTTCTTTCTTCAGTGATGTCTTGGTTATTTAGTGACGTATTGTTAAGCCTCCATGTGTTTCTGTTTTTTACATATTTTTTCCCTGTAATTGATTTCTAATGTCATAACCTTGTGGTCAGAACAGATGCTTGATATGATTTCAGTTTTATTAAATTTCCTGAGGCTTTATTTGTGACCCAAGATGTGATCTATCCTGGAGAATGTTCTGCGTGAAGTTGAGAAGAACAGGTAATCTGCTGTTTTTGGATGGAATGTCCTATAAATATCAATTAAATCTATTTGGTCTATTGTGTCATTTAAAGTTTGTGTTTCCTTATTAATTTTCTGTCCGGATGATCTCCATTGGTGTAAGTAAAGTGTTAAAGTCCCCTGCTATTATTGTGTTACTGTCGATTTTCTCTTTTATAGCTGTTAGCAGTTGCCTTATGTATTGAGGTGCTCCTATGTTGGGTACATATATATTTATAATTGTTATGTCTTCTTCTTGGATTGATCCCTTGATCATTACGTAGTGTCCTTCCTTGTCTCTTGTAACGCTCTTTATTTTAAAGTCTATTGTATCTGATATGAGTATTGCTACTCCAGCTTTCTTTTGATTTTCATTTGCATGGAATATCCTTTTCCATCCCCTCACTTTCAGTCTGTAGGTTTCCCTAGGTCTGAAATGGGTCTCTTATAGGCTGCATATATATGGACCTTGTTTTTGTATCCATTCAGCAAGACTGTGTCTTTTGTTTGGAGCATTTAATCCATTCACATTTAAGGTAAATATTGATATGTATATTCCTATTTCTATGTTCTTAATTGTTATGTGTTTGTTTTTGTAGATTCTTTTCTTCTGTTGTGTTTCCCACTTAGATAGGTTCCTTTAGCATTTGTTGTAGAGCTGGTTTGGTGGTGCTGAGTTCGCTTAGCTTTTGCTTGTCTGTAAAGCTTTTGATTTCTCCATTGAATCTGAATGAGATCTTGCTGGGTAGAGTTCTTTTGGTTGTAGGTTCTTCCCTTTCATCACTTTAAATATATCAGCCCACTCCCTTCTGGTTTGTAGAGTTTCTGCTGAGAAATCAGCTGTTAACCTTATGGGAGTTCCCTTGTATGTTGTCATTTTTCCCTTGGGCTTTCAATAATTTGTCTTTGTCTTTAATTTTTGTCAGTTTGATTATTACGTGTCTCGGCATTTTTCTCCTTGGGTTTATCCTGCCTGGGACTCTCTGTGCTTTCTGGACTTGGGTGGCTACTATTTCCTTTCCCATGCTAGGGAAGTTTCCGACTATAATCTCTTCAAATATTTGCTCGCGTCCTTTCTCTCTCTCTTCACCTTCTGGGATCCCTATAATGCAAATTTTGTTGCGTTTAATGTTATCCCAGAGGTCTCTTAAGCTGTCTTCATTTCTTTGCATTCTTTTTTCTTTATTCTTTTCTGCAGCAGTGAATTCCACCTTTCTGTCTCCAGGACAGTTATCCGTTCTTCTGCCTCAGTTATTCTACTATTGATTCCTTCTAGTGTATTTTTTTTTTTTTTTTTTGCGGTACGCGGGCCTCTCACTTTTGTGGCCTCTCCCATTGTGGAGCACAGGCTCTGGATGTGCAGGCTCAGCGGCCATGGCTCACGGGCCCAGCCGCTCCGTGGCATGTGGGATCTTACCAGACCAGGGCACGAACCCATGTCCCCTGCATCGGCAGGTGGGCTCTCAACCACTGCGCCACCAGGGAAGCCCCCTTCTAGTGTATTTTTCATTTCAGTTATTGTACTGTTCATCTCTGTTTGTTTGTTCTTTAATTCTTCTAGGTCTTTGTTAACTATTTCTTGCACCTTCTCGATCTTTGCCTCCATTCTTTTTCCAAGGTCTTGGATCATCTTCACTATCATTATTATGAATTCTTTTTCTGGAAGGTTGCCTATCTCCACCTCATTTAGTTGTTTTTCTGGGGTTTTATCTTGTTCCTTCATCTGGTACAAATTCCTCTGCCTTTTCATTTTGTGTATCTTTCTGTGAATGTGGTTTTCCATCCACAGGCTGAAGAACTGTAGTTCTTCTTGCTTCTGCTATCTGCTCTCTGCTGGATGAGTCTATCTTAGAGGCTTGTGCAGCATTCCTGATGTGAGGGACTGGTGGTGGGTAGAGCTGGGTGTTGCTCTGGTGGGCAGAGCTCCATAAAACTTTAATCCGCTTGTCTGCTGATGCATGGGGCAGAATTCCCTCTCTGTTTGTTGTTTGGCCTGAGGCGACCCAGAACTATGGCCTACCTGGCTCTTTGGTGGGGCTACCTGCGGACTCTGGGAGGGCTCATGCTAAGGAGGACTTCCCAGAACTTCTGCTGCCAGTGTCCTTGTCCACACGGTGAGGCCCAGTCACCCCCCACCTCTGCAGGAGACCCTCTAAAACTAGCAAGTAGGTCTGCTCAGTCTCCTATGGGGTCACTGCTCCTTCCCTTGGGTCCTGATGTGCACACTACTGTGTGTGTCCTCCAAGAGTGGAGTCTCTGTTGTGACTCTACGTCTCTGAGTGGGGTTGAGACTCTGAGACTGAGTGGAGTCTCACAGACTCTGTGTCCTGTGAAACTTCGATGCTTTGTGGTTCTAGAAATACTATAGGAGACGGTCCACAGCAGGTGAAGCTAATGCTGTCGGTGGAGGTGGTGAAGCCAAAGATCTGCAGTTCAGACTAAAGGTGCCAATGTACATTCAGGACAAAACAATCTCATGTGAATGTAGTTCAGGCAGGTTTAACATAAATACAGTCAGGTTAATGCCTAACATCTTCTATCTTGTGCCTCCCCTCGGGGACCCCCTCCTCAGTTCCTGAGGCTCCTGTAACTCATGTACAGTGGAAGGGAGACTGGGCTCTGTCCAGTCTGAGCCCTGAGTTACCCTGTGTGTATCTTAGGATACTTTGTATTTCTGTGGTGTCTGTTGTAACATCATCGCTTTCATTTCTGATTTATTTGGGCCCTCTCTTTTCCAAAAAAACATACTACTATTGTCTTTTATTCTTTACAGAAGCTAAAAAAATGTTTGATCTATTACCCTTACTCTATGTATAGGTTTTCCAGTGAGATTTTTACTTTTGTTTGTTTTCTTGTTACTATCAATAATTAGTGAGACTTCTTTGAAGCTTAAGTAAATTCCTCCAACACTGCATATAAGGCTGGTTTATTAGTGATGAACTCTTTTAGCTTTTGCTAATCTGGGAAACTCTTGATCTCTCCTTCAATTCTTTCTTTCCTCCATAAATTCATTTATTTATTTTTGGCCGTATTAGGTCTTCATTGCAGTGCGTGGGCTTTTCTCTAGTTGTGGCAAGTGGAGGCTACTCTTCGTTGTGGTGCATGGGCCGTTGTGGTGCATGGGCTTCTCATTGCAGTAGCTCTTCTTGTTGTGCAACATGGGCTCTAGGTGCTCAGGCTTCAGTAGTTGTGGCTAGCAGGCTCAGTAGTTGTGTCTCATGGGCTCTAGAGCACAGGCTCAGTAGTTGTGGCACACAGGCTTAGTTGCTCTGTGGCATGTGGGATCTTCCTGGATCAGGGCCCGAACCCGTGTCCCCTGCATTGGCAGGCAGATTCTCAACCACTGTGACATCAGGGAAGCCCTCTCCTGCAATTCTGAATAATAATTTTGCTGGTAGAGTATTCCTGTTGTAGACTTTTTCTTTTTAGCCCATTGATTATATCCTATCATTCCTTCCTAGTTTGAAAATTGTGCTGAGAAGTCATCTGGCAGTCTTATGGGAATACCTTGAACATAACTAGACCCTTTTATTTCACTGCCTCTGTGATCACTCTTTAAATTTTTGGAGCTTTATAATATGTCTTGGTGTGGACCTGTTTGTCTTCATCTTGTTTGGGACTCTGTTTTTCCTGGACCTGGATGTGTGTTTCCTTCCCCAGGTTAGGAAAGTTATCAGTTACTCTATCCTCCACTAAGTTATCTGCCCGTTTCTCTCTTCTCCTCGTTCTGGGGCCCCTGTAATGCTCATGTTAGTATTCTTGATGTTGTCTCAGAGGTCCCTTTACGTATACTCTTAATTGCTTTTACTTTGTGCTATTCAGTTTGGGTGATTTTCACTACTCTGTTTTCCATTTCACTGATCTGTTCTTCTGTATCCTACAGTATAATGTGGCTTCTCTCATGTACATGTGTGTGTGTTTTAATCTCTTTTATTGTATTGTTCACTGTTTTGTTCTTTTTGACATGTTATTACTCTGTTGAAATTCTCACTATGTCTATCTATTCTTCTCCTGACTTGGGTGAGCGTCTTTATAATCATTACTGTGAACACTTTTTTTTATCGGGTAGAATGCTTATCCCTGTTTTATTCAGTTCTTTGTCTGATGTCGTGTCTTGTTACTTCATTTGTAACGTATTCCTCTATTTCCTTATGTTTCCTAATTCTCTGTACATCTTTATTCATTAGGTTCAGGTTGTTACATTCCCGGGTCTCAGAGTAGTGGCCTTATATAGGAGATGACTGATAGGGCCCAGCAGCACATTGTCCTCTGGCCAGCAGAGCCACATGCTCCAGGGGTGTCCCCTGTGTGGGCTGCACACACCTTTCTCTTAGGGCAGGGCCAACTGCTGTAGACAAGCTGGTAGGTGGTATTGGACCCTGGCCTAAATGGCTGTGAGCCCCTGCAGTATGTGATTGATTGCCATGGGTGTGCTGATATCCAAGGCAGCCCTCCATTATGGGTGGCTGTGTGGTGCTCCAGGTGCACAGGTGGACAGCGTAGGCCCCCCGTGTGTCGGGTTGTGAGGCCTTCTGGTGCGGGAGTGCTATGGGCATGGTGGTAAGTGGGGCAGGCCCCTGATTCTAATCAGTTCCAGGGAAGATTCTAAAATGTTGCTTGCCCATGTCTCAGTTCCTAGTGGGAGTCCCAGTCGCCTCTTGCCTTTCCAAGAAGCTCTCCGAGATTAGCAAGTGGGTCTGGCACACGTGTCTTTCACTCTATTGGCTCTGCACAGGGACTGAGAACATGTGAGATTTGTGTGTGCCCTATGAGAGCAGTCTCAGTTTCCTTTAGTCTCCAGATTTCCTGAAAATAAGCCCTGCAAGTTTTCAAAGCCAGACCTGCTGTGTTCTTTTCTTCCAGTGCAGGAACCCTGGGCTGAGCAGCCTAATGCCAGGCTCATACCCTTCCCTCCATGTGGAGGACCTATGCAATTGTGATATCTTCCAGCTGTGGGTCACTGTGCTATATGTGTGGGTTCCAATTAGACTGTGTTTCCAGTCCTCCTACCTGCCTTGTGGTTTCTCCTTCCTTATATCTTTAGTTGTGGAAAACATTCCCTGCTAGCCTTCAGAGATAATTTCCGTGTAAGTGGTTGTAATTTGGGTGTGTCTTTGGCAGCAGGGGAGCTCAGTGTCTTCCTACTCTATCCTCTTGATCCCCTCTCAAGAATTCTTTGAAAATATATGCATTTATTACTGTAAACATAACTCTTTGAATTGCAGTCTTGTTCCTGTATTCCATAAATTTAGGTACTTTGTGTTTCCAATTTTGTTTGCTTTAAGATTTCTTTTAAATTTCCGTTTTGATTTATTCCTGTATGCATTGGCTATTCAGGAGCTTATTGTTCAATTTCTAAGTGTTCTTGAATTTTCAATTATTCTTTTTAATATTGAATTTCAGTTTCATACCATTGTGGTTGGAAATGATCCTTGATATGATTTCAATATTCTTGGATTTTTGAAGACTTGTTTTGTGGCTTAACATAGGATCTACCCTAGGCAATGTTCTATGTGTACTTAAGAACAATGGAAAGTTTGCTGCTGTTGAGTGGAATATACTGTAGATGTATGTTAGGTTCATTTGATATCAAGTGTGTGTTCAGGTTCAGTGTTTCCTGATTGATATTATGTCCGGATGACCTATACAGTGTTGAAAGTTGGGTATCGACGTTTCTTACCATTATTTTATTTCTGCACATTTTCCCCTTCACGTGGGTTAATATATTCTTTATATGTTGAGAGGCTCCAAAGCTGGATACATACATATTTATAATTGCCATGATTTCTTGATGAATTAATCCATTTATCATTATGTGATAACCTTCTTTCCTTTGAGAGGTTTGACTTCAAGTCTTTTTTATCTCAGAATAGACTAGTCAGTCAAGTATCATTTTCATGGAGTATTTTCTTCCCAATCTTTCAATTTTATGCTATATATGGATTAGAAGTTAACATGAATATCTTGTACACAGTATAATTGAACTTTCTTTAATCCATTCAGCCACCCTATGGATTATTTAAATTGAAGTATAGTTGATTTACAATATTACATTAGTCTCAGGGGTACAACATATGGATTGAATATTTTTATAGATCATGTTCCACTAAAGTGGTTACACAATAATGTCTATATTTCCCTGTGTTGTACTATATATCCTTGTTTGTTTATTTCATACATAGGGGTACTGGATTTAGAGAAACAAACTACTGTTTTTCCCTCCCGCTTTAAGTCGCCCCACCAGTAACCATTAATTTGTTCTCTGTGAGTCTATTTCTGTTTTGTTATATACATACATTTCTTGCATTTTTAGATTCTACAGAGAAGTGAGAACATAGTGTATTTGTCCTTCTCTAACTTAAGTAGGTATACATATTCTAGGCCTCTCCATGTTGTTGCAAATGGCAGAATTTGATCCTTTTTAATGGCTGAGTAATAGTCTATTGTGTATACATACCACATCTTCTTTATCCACTCATCTGTTGGTGGACATTTAGTTTGCTTCCATATGTTGGCAATTGTAAATAATGCTGCTATGAACATTGGGATGCATGTATCTTGTCAAATTGGTGTCTTCATTTTCTTTGGACATATACCCAGCAGTGGAATTGCTGGCTAATATGATAGTTCTACTTTTAGCTTTTATCAGGACCTCCATATTCTTTTCATAGTGGGTGTACCAACTTACAATCCCACCACCAGTGTACTAGGATTGCCTTCTCCATGTCATGAACAACATTTCATATTTGTACACTTTGGAATAATAGCCACGTTGAGAGGTGTGACCTGACGTCTCATTATGGGTTTGCTTGTGGATCATTCATTAAATTGAATTTACAAAAGAAGGTGATAGGCTGGATGTGATCTCCAGGTTTAGTTTGCTAATGCCTGGTATAGGTTAATTTGGGGAGAATTAATACCTTTACAACGTTATTTATTGCTTACATTTTTCAGGTTGACATTTAGTGATTGGAAACATTTAAAATTTTTTCTCCCTGAAGGATATATGAAGTCTGTTGGTTTGTTTCTGTTTTATAAATTTGTTCATTTCTATCATTTTTTAGACTCCACTATAAGTGATATCATATGATATTTGTCTTTTTCTATCTGACTTACTTCACTTAGAATGAAATAATGTCATTTGCAGCAACAGGAATGGACCTAGAGGTGATCATGCTTTTTCATTTCTGAGTAATATTTATTTGATTGTGTACATGTACAACTTCTTCGTTATCCATTCATCTGTTGATGGACATTTTGGTTGCCTCCATGCCTTGGCTATTGTAAACAGTGCCGCAGTGCATGTTTGGGTTTGGGTGCATTTGTCATTTTCATTTCTGGCTTTCTGCAGCTGTACACCCAGAAGTAAGACTGCTGGATGATATGGTAGCTCTATTTTTACTTTTAAAAGGCATCTCCATACTGTACTTTATAGTGGCTGTTACCAGCTTACATCACACCAACAGCATAGGAGGGTTCCCTTTTCTCCATGTCCTCTCCAGCATTTATTGGTTTGTACACTTTTTGATGATGGCCATTCTGACTGTGTGAGGTGATACCTTGTTGTAGTTTTGATTTGCATGTGTCTGTCCAATAATTCGAGATTTTGAGCATCTTTGCGTGTGTTTTTTTTTAAACACTGTGAGGAAAAGTTACAGTTGACATTGGGTTTTTGAAAGTCTGACTATTTTGAATTTTTGCTCGATAACTACCACAGGGCATTTGTTAAGGGCAGGTGTCATTTACACACTGGCAGTCCTTGTGAATATGAAGTGCCCATAAGCACATGTTTTAAAGTTGCTGTTGTGGAAATGGGCACAGATGTTAGGATTTCCTTCATGCCCCTCTCTGGTTCCTTGGGTAACCAGACCCACTGTGGAAGACGGGCTCTTGGATTGTAAATTAGTGTGGGCTGTGGCAGAACAAACACCCCAAATCTTCTGTTTTGTTACTTCTTGTTTTTGTTTTAATTTAATTTTTCTTTTTTTATTGGAGTAAAGTTGATTTAAAATATTCTGTTTGTGGTAGGCGTACAGAATCTTGTTCAGTTATGTATATTCATATGTCTATTCATCTTCAGATTCTTTTCCCATATAGGTTATTAGAGAGTGTTGAGTAGACTTCCCTTTGTTATGCAGTAGGTCCTTGTTGATAATCTATTTTATATGTATGAGTGTGTAAATATTTTCCCCAGCCTCCTGATTGATTTATTCCTTCCACCCACCTTTCTCATTGGGTAAGCATATGCTTGTTTTCTAAGTCTGTGAGTCTGTTTCTCTCTCTTTTATTTTATTTTTTTTGGCTGTACTGCAAGGCATGTGTGATATTAGTTCTCCCAACACCAGGGATCGAACCCATGCCCCCTGAATTGGAAGCTCAGATTCTTAACCGTTGCACCACCTGGAAAGTCCCTGTTTCTCTCTTGTAAATTAGTTCATTGGTATCAATTTTTACATTTCAGCTATAAGTAGTATCATATGATATTTGACTTTCTCTTTCTGACTTACTTCACTTAGTATGATTATCTCTAATTCTATCTATGATGCTGCAAATGGCATTCCTTCATTCTTTTCATTTCTGAGTAATATTTCACTGTGAACATGTACCGCTTCTTTATCCGTCCATCTGCTGATGGATAGTTTGGTTGCTTCCATGTCTTAGACGTTGTAAATTGTGCTGCGGTACACATATGGGTGCATGTGTGTTTTCCAATTCTGGTTTTCTCCTGTTATACGCCTGGGAGTGGGACAGCTGGATCATATGGTACCTCTAAATTTACCTTGTAAAGGCACCTCCATACTCTTATTTATAGTGGCTGTTACCATGTTAGATCCCAACAGCAGCATAGGAGGGTTGCCTTTTTTCTACAACCTCTCAAGCATTTACTGTTTGTAGATGTTTCAATGGTGGCTATTCTTACTCATGTGAAGTGATCCCTCCTTGTAGTTTTGACTTCCATGACGCCAATAATATAGGAATTAGAACATCTTTTCAAGTGCTTTTCTTTTAAACAGTGTAAAATTTACCTATTGAAATAGGATCTTGAAAGTCTGTTCCTTTGGAATTTATTTTGCTTACCTACCCGTGGACATTTCCTGATTGTGGGTGTCACTTAGAGCCCAACAGTTCTTCTGAATATTAAGTACCCATAAGCATTGTTTTTAAAGTTGCAGTTGCAGGAAAGGGCAACAAGGCAGTGGAATTTATTCATACTCACCTTGATTGCTAGGTAAAACATTGGTTTAGTGGAATTCGTCTTCCTCGATTGTAAATTGGAGTGTAAAGTGCCAGGACAAATACACAAAATCTTGTGTCACATTACTTCTCGTTTAATTTATTTTTTATTTCTTATCAGGGTAAATTTGATTACAATGTTGTGTTTGTTCTAGGTGTAAAGAAGCTGGTTCATTCATATGTATACATATATCTAATCAGGTTTAGGTTCTTTCGCATGTTGGTCATTAGAGAGAGTTGAGTAGACCTCCCTTGGCATCCAGTAGGTCCTTCTTGATTATATATTTTATATGAATTATTAAATGCACGTTAACCCCAACATCCTAATTTTTCCATTCCTTTCACCTTTTTCAAAGTCTGTATGGGTCTTTCGCAGTGGAAATATATTCATGGGTATCAATTTCTAGATAACCCTAGTAAATGATGTCATCGGATATTTGTCTTTCTTTTTGTGACTTACTTTACGTAGTATGATTACCCCTAGGTTCATCAGTGGTGATGGAAAAGGCATTGTTTCATCATTTCCGTGGCTAATATTCGATTGTGTACATGTACCACTTCTTTGCCCATTCATTTGTTTTTGAACATTTTGCTTGCATCCGTGTCTGGCTATTGTAAGTATCACTGAAGAGCATTTTTGGGTACCTGGGTATTTCTGAATTCTGGTGTTCTCAGGTTACAGGCCCATTAGTGTTTTGGCAGGATCACATAGTAGCTCAATTTTTACCTTTTAAAGGCACCTTCATTCTGTTCTGATTAGTGGCTGTTACCAGTTTACATCCCAGCAACAGCGTATGAGTGTATCCATTCTCGGAAACCCATTCAGCATTTATTGTTTGCAGACATTTTTCTCTGATGGCCATTCAGACTATTGTGAGCTGATACCTTTTTGTAGTTTAAATTTGCATGTCCCTAATAATTTTTGATGTTGAACATTTTTTCATGTCCTTAAAAATAAAACACTGTGAGGAAATTTACCTCTCGAAATTGTCTTCTCCGGATTTCCTACTGTTTTGTATATTAATGTCCATTCCTGACCGCAAGATATTTTTTGAGGGCAGGTGTCATTTAAAGCCCTGCAGTCCTTGTGAATGTTAAGTGAACAATAGCACTGAGATTAAAGCTGCTGTTGCGGGAATTGACCACAAGGCGGCAGATTTCTACATTCCCAACTTTGGTTACAAGGACAGGAGAGCCTTCCTTGAAGTTGTGGTCCTAGGTTGCAAACTGTAGTGGAATGTCCCAGGACAAACTCCCAAAAGCTTATGTCTCCTACTTACGTTTGTTTTCTAAATTTATTTTATGTTTCTTATTGGAGTAAATTTTTTTTAAACTAGATTCTTCCTCGATCTACAATTTCCCCTTTGCCTTTAATATTTATTTATTTATTTTTGGCTGTGTTGCGTCTTCGTTTCTGTGCGAGGGCTTTCTCTAGTTGCGGCAAGCGGGGACCACTCTTCATCGGGGTGCGTGGGCCTCTCACTATTGTGGCCTCTCTTGTTGTGGAGCACAGGCTGCAGACGCACAAGCTCAGTAGTTGTGGCTCATGGGCATAGTTGCTCCACGGCATGTGGGAGCCTCCCAGACCAGGGCTCGAACCCGTGTCCCCTGCATTGGCAGGCAGATTCTCAACCACTGCGCCACTAGGGAAGCCCCTATTGGGGTAAATTTTATTAGAGTGTTGTGATTCTCTGGATGTACCAATTAGGATCAATTTTTCATACATATATCTGTTCATCATTGGATCCTGTTACCATGTAGGTTATTATAGAGTGTTGAGTAGAGCTCCCTTGGTATTTGGTAGGTGTTTGGTGATTATATAATTTATATATATTAATGATTATATAATTTGTATATTTTATATATTATAAGTTTATATACTTATAACATATATTAGTGTATGTATGTTAACCCCATAATCCTAATTTACTCATCCTCCCACCTTTCATTTTGGTTAACCATTAGTTTGTTTCATACGTCTCTGAGTGGCTTTTCCTTTGGAAATATGTTCATTGGTAGGAATCTTAAGATAACATCTATAAATTATATCATAGGAGATATATCATACACTTTTGACTTCACATAATATGATTATTTCTAGACTCACCTGTAGTCATGAAAGCGACATTGTTCATTTTTTTGAAAGCTAATCTTCCATTAGGTACATGTACCACTTCTTCTCTGTCCATTCATCTGTTAACTGACATTTTTGCTGCTTCCATGTCCTGGCTATTTTCAGTATTACTTCAGTACAGGCTTGTCAGCGTGTGTCTTCTCGATTCGGCGCTTAGGTGATAGGCCCAGTGGTGGGCGTGTTGGATCGAATGACATCTCAATTTTTACTTTTAAACGCAGCTCCTTTCTGTTCTCATTACCGGATCTTGCCACTTGACATCTCACAAGCAGCTAGAGGATACACAGCTCTCTAAAACACCTTCAGCGTTTATTGTCTGTAGACTTTTGGCTGATGGTAGTTGACTTGCGTGAGTTGAAACCTTTTTGTAGGCTAGATTTGCATGACTCTAATAATTTCTGATGTTGAGCTTTTATCCATTTTCTTTTTTATTTGAAAAATAGTGAGTAAAACTTACCTCTTCATACTGTCTCCTTGAAAAATTTGCCGGATTTGAATTTTTTTGGCCATTCCATGCCTCAGTACAAGTTTTGACGGCAGGTGTGCTTTACAGCCCAGAGTGAGTCCTTGTGAATGTTAAGTGATGGTTACCTGTGGTTTTAAAGCCGCTCTTGCGGGAAACGGCACAAGGTGACAGCATTCCTACGTTTCCAATTCTGGGTTTTTTGGGCAACAGATCTTTCCTGGAAATCGTGTTTGTAGGCTGCAATTTAGAGTGGAATGTGTCAGGGCAAACGCCCAAGAGCTTATATCTCCATAATTCTTGTTTGTTTTTTTAAATTTAATTTTTATTAATTATAAGAGCAAATTTGAGAAAATTGTTGTGTGTGTTCTAGCTGAACAGAATCTGCTTCATTATATCTATGTATAGATCTATTCATCTTTGGATCCTTTCCCATGTAGGTTATTACAGAGTTTTGAGTAGACCTCTCTTGGTATTCCATAGGTATTTTGTGATTATATATTTCATATATATAAGTACATGTCTGTTAACCCCCATATCCTAATTCATACATTCCTTACACCTTTCCATTTGGTTAAACATAATTTGGTTTTCTGAATCTATGAGTGTCCTTCTCTTGGAAATTATTTCATGGGTATCAACTTTTATGTAACACCTATAAGTGATGTAATAGGATATCTGTCTTTCGTTTTCTTTCTTACTTCAAGTTGGGTGATTATCTCTAGATCCTTCTATGGTGGTGCCAATGGCACTGTTCCATGCTTTTCCATGGCTAATATTCCATTGTGTACAAGGACGACTTCTTCTTGGTGAATTTTTCTGTTGATGGACATTTTGGTTTCTTCCAAGTCTTGGCTATGATACATGTTGCTGCAGTGCAGGATTGCCAGCCTGTGTCTCTTTGATTCTGGTCTACTCAGGTGACAGGCCCATCAGTGATCCTACCAGATCACATGGTAGCTCAAGTTTTACCTTTAAACACACCTCCATTCTGTTTTCAGTACTGTCTCTTACCAGGTTACATCCCAGCAGCAGCTAGAGGGTACACAGTTCTCTAAAGCCCCTTCACCATTTATAAGTTGTAGACTTTTTTGCTGGTGATCATTCTGACGGCTGTGAGGTGAACGTTTCTGTAGACTGGATTTGCATGGCTTTATTAATTCCTGATGTTGAGCATTTTTCCTTGCCCTTTTTTTTAACAAAAAAACGAGAGAAAAAGAAAGAATACAAAATGTGCGTAAAATATGCCTCTTTAAATTGTCGTTTTGAAATGTGCACGTCTTTTGAGATTCTTGCTCGATTTAGTGACCACGGATTTGTTTAGAGGGCAGGTGTCATTTACAGGCCTGGAATTATTTTGAATATCAAGTAACCATTATTGCTGGGTTTAGAGCTGCTGCTGTGTGAAACGGCCACAAAGAGGCACAGTTCTCCTTTAACAAATCTGGTTATTAGGGCAACAGAGCCTTAATGAAAGTCACGTTCTAGGTTGTAAATTAGAATGGAATGTGCCAGGAAAAAGCCCCTTAACGTTATATCCCACTACTTCTTCGTTTTTTAAATTTAATTTTCATTTTTTATCACAGCAAGTGTGATTACAATGTTTTGCTTGTTCTAGGTGTGCAAGATGTGGTTGTTTTACACATATACATATATCTATTGTTCTTTGGATCCTTTTCCCATGTAGGTTATGACACAATCTTGAGTAGTCTTCTCTTGGTATTATGTAGGTCTTTGGTGATTATATACTTCGCCTGTGTTTGTATAGCTCTGTTAACCCCGATATCTTAATGTATCCAATCCTCACACCTTTCCATTGGTAAATCATAAGTTTGTTTAATAAATCTGTGATTGCCTTTCTCTGGGGAAATATCTTCACTGGTGTCACTTTTTAGGTAACACCTATAAGTGATATCATAGTATATGTGTCTTTCACTTTCTGACTTACGACAAGTTGTGTGATTACTTCTAGACTCATCTACGGTGTTGCAAATGGCATTGTGTCATTTTTTTCCTTGGCTAATATTCGGTCTGTGCATGTACCAGTTCTTCTTTGTCCACTCATCTGTTGATGGAATTTTTGGTTGCTTCCATGTCTTGACTATTGTAATACTGCTGCAATGCACATTTGCCAGCCTGTGTCTTTCCAATTCTGTCATCTTCGGTTTTAGACCAAGTAGTGGGCCTGCTGGATCATATGGTAGCCAATTGTTTACCTTGTAAAGGCACCTCCATTCTGTTCCATTAATGGCTCTTACCAGGTTACGTCCCATTTAAAGTTGAGGGTATGCACTTCTCCATAACCCCTTCAGCATTTATTGTTTGTAGTTTTTCTACTAACTTTTATTCTGACTGCTGTGAGCTGATACCTCTTTGTGGTTGGATTTGCATGTGTCTCATAATGCCTTGAAATTTAGCTTTCAGGCATGTCCTTTATTTTCTTCAAACTGTGAGTACAGCTTACCTCTTCAAATGGTTTTCTTGAAATATGTGCCACATTTTGAAATATTTTGGCCATTACCTCCCTGAAGACATTTTGAGGGCAGGTTTCATTTACAGCCCTCGAGTACTTGTGCACATGAAGTGCCGATCAGCACAGGTTGTAAAGCTGCTGTTGCAGGCAACGGCCATTTGGCGGCAGCATTTCTGCTTTCCCCATTCTGGTAACCAGGGAAACAGACCCTCCTGCCAGTGGTGTTCCTCTTTTATACACTAGAGGTGAATGTGCCTGGATAAACCCCCAAAGACTGATGTTGTCATACACTAAACTGTAACCAAAACCGTACCCGTTCCCTAACCCTAACCCTAACCCTTACACTAAGCTGTGCCATAATGATAACCCATACACTAACACTAACACGTACCCTAACCCTAACCCTAACCCTTATACTTACCCAAGTCCTAATTGTAACACGTACACTAACAGTAACACTACCCCTAACAGGTACCCTAAACCGTTGTCGTACCCTAAACAGTGACCTAATCCGTACCCTTTCCCTAACGCTAAACCTAACCCTAAACCGTCCCCTAACCCACAACCTAATCCTAACCCATATACTAACACTAACCTACACCCTAACATGGATTCTAACCAAACCCGTTGTCGTACACTAACTGGTACCATAAACTGTATCCATTCCCTAACGCTAATCCTAACCATAACCCTAACCCTAAATCATACCCTAACCCGTACCCTAATCCTAACCCGTACCTTGGTGGGGGAACCGTATATCACACTGTCACCATAGAAAAACCTACAGACACTGCAGTGACGGCGGCCAATAAGACCGGCTAGACTCCTCGCTACTTCAAAATTTCTTGTGACTCTGGGACTAATGGAATACAGAAGAAGACATCATCTAAGTCTAATACAGAATACCATGTCCTGGTGGATGGTAGAATGACCATCAGTGTGTAGGAATTAGGAACTACTGGATGTATATTCTCAGTTGCTTCACTGACCTGACGTCCTTTACCAAGTACCCAGTAGCCCACAGGGCTCTCATGGTCAGGCCCCTCCCAGGATATGGAGCTCACCTGTGCAGGTACCCAGCAAGACTGGGCACACAGGAACCATGCACATAGCCCCCATTGCAGAGCACCCCCAGCTCACCTGTTGCTCAGGGCTGACACAGAGCACCTCAGAGCACGACCTGAACTAACAAACAACAGCTCCAACAGGTCTGTGACACTGGGCGTCACTCTGTGCCGCCTCCCTCCACCTGGTCTTCCAGAGACTTCCACTGCAGCCGGGGCACCAGGCCTCTGTCTCCACCCACCACCCCTCCTCTCCCTGACTCCTGGGTTCCTCTCATTAGGAGAGGGTCTTCTTGAAGTTGTCTCCCATTCATGGGCCAGATAAAATGATTAGAAAACAAGCCAGAGCTGCAGCCCCTTGTCTAGCCTGACTCTCAGGAGCCCACACCTGTTCCTTGGACCTGGTCGGTTCATCAAGGTCCATTTTCTGCTGCTGTGAGCCCCAGAGGGGCGAGGATTGGCTGACCTGGGCAGCCTGACACTGCCGGCCAGCCCTCTCCAGGTGTGCCTGGTTTGAGGTCAATATAAACACCGCTCCAGGCAGCAAGAGCCCCTTCAGTTGTGTCTGACGCCATATTCTCTGCCCCGTCAGCAGTGTCGGGGCTGGGCTGGTGGGAGAGAGTGAGGGGCCACGGTTTTTTGGGTGGCCCGGTGTGAGTGGGGCTCTGCTGGGTTTTCTGCAGGAGTTGCCAAGCTGCCAACTGTTAAAGAAGAGGATGTGTCACCCATATCTGCTGCTGGAATTTCTCCCCAGGCAGAGGTGAGTAAGGAAAAAAGCAGTGGGGGCCGGGACAGGAGGGGTATCTCAGGCAGAGAAATGGAAAGCTTCCAGAAGTGCGCCCGGGGCCAGGACCATCCTGCTTGGCCTGTAGGCACCAAGTCGGCCTGGGTTCTGTCGCTGGTGTGGCTCCATGACCCTTCCTCTAGGCTTTCAAGTCCTTGCACAGATTCAGGGGTTGTACCTGGGAAGTGTGGGAACAGTTCAGCAGCAGCTGGCCTGGAGCTCAGCTCACATTTACTCAGAGATGCCTCGGCATGGTTCCCCAGCTTTGCAATGAGGACGCTCCTTGTGGGGGTGGGGGGGCTCCTGACTGCATGGGAGACGATTACCCACCTCTGACCAACTTCAGGATTCTTTACCTTTGGAGCAAGTGTCCTGATAGGGTTTTCCTGTTTATAACTGGTGGGTTCTGCTTTTTTTTTTTTTCTTTTTTAGTTCAATGTAGGTTTTATTCCTCTTTTCTGTATTTATAGATAGAAGCATGGAAATAATTCATTCATATAAATACATGTATGGGAATGGAAGAACTTTTTTGCTGTTTTACTTTTTGTATGTTTATTTATTTTTTTAATTTTTAATTTTATTATTATACAGCAGGTTCTTTCTGGTTATCGATTTTATACATATGGGTGTATATAAGTCAATCCCAAACTCCCAATTCATCCCAGCACTACCCCCCCACGGCTTTCCCCCCTTGGTGTCCATACGTTTGTTCTCTACATCTGTGTCTCTATTTCTGCCCTGCAAACCAGTTCACCTGTTCCATTTTTCTTGGTTCCACATATATGCATTAATATACAATATTTCTTTTTCTCTTTCTGTCTTACTTCACTCTGTATGACAGTCTCTAGGTCCATCGACGCCTGTACAAATGACCGAATTTCATTCCTTTTTATGGCTGAGTAACATTCCATTTTATATATGTACCACATCTTTATCCATTCGTCTGTCTGTGTGCATTTAGGTTGCTCCCATTACCCGGCTATTGTAAATAGTGCTGCAATGAACATTGTGGTGAATGTGTCTTTTTGATTTATGATTTTCTCTGGGTATATGCCCAGTAGTGGGGTTGCTGGATCATATGGTAATTCTATTTTTAGTTCTTTAAGGAACCTCCATATTGTTCTCCATAGTGACTGTATCAATTTACATTCCCACCAATAGTGGAAGAGGGTTCCTTTTCTCCACACCCTCCCCAGCATTTGTCGTTTGTAGATTTT